>NW_022986959.1:203525-359655 GCF_010093935.1 Zasmidium cellare ATCC 36951
TTATAACAGTTTTTCTGTTAATACGTCCTCCTCCTCCTCGGCCTCGTCTAGCTCTTTCGCTATCTTCTAGCGAACTCTCCGAATCTTCTTATACTCTATACGAGTAACCTAAAGGTTATAGGACTAACCGGCTCGGGCGTATTCTACGTATCGTCCTATACGAAGGTCGACCTTATAGTCGACGTTCGCAGCGGCGCAGTGAAAACACTTAGTAGGTATAATAAAACCGTCGGCGGCGATATTAGTAGCAAGGTTGTCTTTTCGCTCCTTAGAAGTTATATCTTTAGAAGACTTCGGTATAGTATTATAACTAAAGGTTAAGGTAAGGAATACGGGACTATTCCGCCTTAAGAGGGGAGATGATATTACGGGCACGTGTTTACGACAGTGCTACGTAACATGAGGTGACCGGAGCGCCCGGGATAGCGGCGCTTGTCGGTCGACTTCACCTAACCGATCGAGGCGACGAGGTCGGCTTAACCGGTTACTACGGTTACTACTAGGCGTTAGTGTATATAGAGAACGGCATTGAGCTTATCTCAATAGCGTTCAACTTATTATTTAACCTCAGTGATTGGAATACGATTACACTAGAACCCCTGCCCCTCTACATTATTAGGTGCCTTCCCTAGACTACCCTAACTAGACCAAACCCCGTAACGACACTCTTGAAGGTCACCTGACGTAATAGAGTCGAGGCTACAACACTATATATTCTTAATTGGATTAAGATCTAGTAAGTTAGCTAGCTAGTAAAGGAGCTTAATATCTAGATCCTTAAAGAGTAAGATTATAGCCTTTACTTTATAGATTAATACGTTATCTTATATAACAATTATAGACTACTAAAAGAGTAACTAGCTCCTTTAAGAATAAACCCCTTTATAGATAAAGGAATAATCTATTACCTATAGACATCTCTAGTTACCTTCCCCTTATTAAAAATATAGTATTCCCCTAGCTTAGCTACTAATATCTACCTCTATATTATATAGGCTAAGTATTTACGGAAGCGTAATATAAAGTAGTCGTTATTAAAGGCCTCTTAAGCAGTCCTTATAACGTAGACTTGTCCGAAGTAGCTATATCGGATTAAAGCCTTATTAGTCTATATAACTCTTATCTACTACCTATCTATCTAGTTTACGTACTCGTACGCCTATTATAGTCTTACTTGCTTTTACTTCTTAGTAAGAAATAGCTTCCTCGTTACTATATATCGTATATAACCCTCCTTCTTAAACGTAGTTCGAAGTGTCCGGATATCTCGTAATATACCTTTAAGTTTAGTAATCTAATTAAATCTAAGCCGCCTTAAGTGTACTTTAGCTATAGCCCTATTTATAAGCCGTCGTCGTGTTCGAGTAGATATTATAGGAGGGCGTCTACGACGCTATAGTATACGTAGAGATTCTTATTAACAAGATACTAGGACTCGTAATATTATCCCTTTATTAGAGCCGAGGGTATCTATAATACGTTATAGCGGCTAGCCGGCGTGTCTATAAAGAGCCTAGATAACACCCTTCTTAAAGGCTGTAAATGTAGCACCCCGAGCTATTGTTATATTAAGATATAAGGATATAAAGGAGACAGTGTCAAGACGCGTCAGTTTGTTAATGCAGCCGAGAATAGTATAGTGTTAGCAGTTAGGCTAGCAGGGGTTGCTAACGTTTGTGCTGGGGACTGTATGCATCGGTCGAAGTTTGATAGATTGCATGATCGACAGTCTCCACTCCCGCGTGTACTTCACGTGCTGTCCTCGTTTTTGCGGCTCCTTCAGACGATCCAACGTCCTCCAACAGTTGAACCTTGCCGGGCGTTGATGAGTGCGAGCGGACTTGATGTAGCACCAGCCGGGCAGGGAAGCATTCATGCGTGAGCGTTGATGTCTGGAGCATGTGCTAATAGCACCGGCATGGTATGCTTGCAGGACAGCCAAGAGGGTGGCCAGCTGCAGTGCTGTATTCTGTGACTCGAAAAGAGTAAAACAGAGTTTCCACAGCAGTCTTTCGCGTGAGCATCGTCGATGCACAAACTCAGGCCGTAACGCCAAAGCAGTACAGAGGATGAAGACGGAGCACGTTGGCTTCATTCTGAAATGTCCTGGGCGCTGCGGAACAAATGCGTGTTTCCCTTGCTAGTGCGCAACGATTTGATCTTAGGCTTCTGAACACAAAGAGCTCGTGCATATTCCCCAGCCCTTGAAGATGGAAGACAGGGGATGCAGTGCAAGCGATCTTTGTGAAGGAAGATCTGATCGTCGAATACCCAAAGTCCAACTGGGTATCCTTCCATTGTTGCTCAACATGATGACTACTTGGGTCTGATATCTCGCTTGACGTGGTATCCTCGACGTGCTGTATTGATTGTATACAGCCTGGTTCTGTGCTCGCTCCTGGGAGTCTTCGGTGGGACACTCGCTCTTGTAGGAAGTCGTGCGCCATTGCAGTATGCCTGGGAGATTTCGCAGTCTTCCAGCCCTGCGATGAAACTGTTCTTTCAGACACCTCGAATGGGAAGAGCCAGACCAGTAGTGTGATATATGTGTCGCCTATAGATGTCCGGGTTTGTGCATAGTGTTGATAGGAGGCCACACGATTGAGCAGATTCCATTTTGTGAACACTGTAGCCGTTGACGGTGAAAGTCGAGGCTGAGTCCTCGTTGTGAACAGAATGTGTGACCTGGAGCGCGATGTGCGGTGAGTCGTGAATGATGGGTCGCGCGCTCTGTTTACATGTCGGCGGTGGCAGCGTCATCATTGCCGCACATTTTGTCGTCTTGAAATTTTGAGCACCTCGCCACCGACAAACACACCCACCTTGCCGCATCACCACATCCTCCCCGGCGCAGGGCCCCGCTCGCATCGCCCTTTCATCCCCGTCATAAAACCTGCGACTCCGCCGCCATCATCTTCCTCGACTCCGTAGTCTCTTAAAAATGTCCGGAGACGCCACCTCCACCCCCTCCCTCCCCTCCGACACCAAGCCGCGCTGGGGCTGGCAGAAACTCCCCCTCGAGATCAAGCGAATCGTCTTCGACTACGCCGGCATGCCCTCCGAACTGCGCATCCATGTCCACCATTTCGAGCCCCCTCAGGACGGCATCAAGGGCGTGGACATCGAGTACGCAGTCGAGATCAAGAACAAAGAGGAGTGGCGGGACATGCTCCGCTTCCAGGCGATCAAACAAATCAACGCCGACATCATCCAGGACGCCATCGCCAAGAAGAAGATCGCCATCAAGCTCGATATCGTCGGCCACCACATGCAGGGTGATGCCTGGAAAGATATGGGCATCATGACGCCGAAGATGGAGCACTGTGTGGCGGACTGGGACAAGTTTCTGGCGAAGTTTCCGTTCCAGCGCATGACGACCGTCGTTCCGTACATCCTGCGCGACCTCGTCCCACCTGCCGAGCGCAAAGTGTCCATGATCGAGGAGATGCACTACCTCAAGCTGACCTACGACCGAGCCCAGCCGGAGAAGAAGCACGGTCCCGCTGACCCGCTTGCGTGGAAGCAGGAGGCAGCCGTGTGGAAGAAAGGCGAGAACGCCGGGATGAGCGAGGAAGCAGCCACCACCATCCACACCGCCATCGAGGCCAACATCGCCTCGTTTGTCAAATACCTCTTTCGGTTGGGTCCCGACGTAGAGAGTATGGTATGCCTGCAGGAGCGCCTGACCTGGGTCCCTGATCTCGTCTCGTCGGAGAAGTTCCAGATCTCCCGCTGGTTCATGGCCGTCATGGCTGCGAGGGGTGTGTTCAGAACTGCGAGTTCGTCGAGGGTTCCGATGTTCGCGGCGATTGGTGCGAGGGTGACTCCATTGGCGGAAGTGGTTTGGGAGGTCTGAGATGCATACTGGATGGATGAGAAGCCGGGGAGATGTGTGGACAAGAGGCTGAGAGGAGGTGTGATGCGCTGGACACGGAAGGTCTTCCTTGGGTTCTGTTCTGAAGGATGTCCTTTGAGAAAACCGAGGGAGGTTGGCTTTTGAAGGAGTTATGGCGTTTGGAGTTCTGCTTTGGGATTCAGCGATTGAGACTGTTTCTGCGGTTATGCCACTGGTGCTGGAGGTTGCGTACTTACAATTCAGTCGATCGCTCTGCTGTACTCTGGTAACAAGGTATGAGAATGGAGATCAGAGTTTCTGTCTGGTGTTTTGTCAGAGTACTCAAGCCATGCATGGAGAGCAAGTAGGGCTTCCGCAACATCTTCCCTTTTCCTTTTCTTTCACTGCACTAAGATGGCTTCATCCCCTGTAAGGAAAGATGAGTGCGCTGTACTATTTGCCTTCGGTTGTTGATAATCCTATGTTCAATGAAAGAATGAGGTGTCAGTCATGACGTAGGCGATGAAAGCCTGCCACTTGCCGTGGGGAAGGAGGAGAGGCCAGGATACTTGGCGAGCGTGTCAAAATGCCTTCTCTCGCCACCATCTTACTTCCGTTCCATCACACATCAACGACTGGCGACTTACCCATTTTCCCATTCTGCAGCTCGAATGGACAGCGACGACCCAGCGAAGTCTTCCTGGTTGGCAGAGAGACGTGGCAGCGGACAATGACCTCGCCAACTCGACATCCCCCCGTGCAAGACGACTGCTTGCCATCCTGAAGAGCAAGACAAATTCGATCATCTTCAACTTGGGTCCTATCAGTCCAGTACGACAGTGAACGACGGTGAAGCCAGCTTGCGATCGGGCTGTCTCGGGTTCGCCTCTGCTCCACAGGCTGTGGAAGCAACGCTCCTGCCTGGGCTTGTGTCCTTCGCTTGGCCACGACAATGTACGGAGACTAGAATGTACTCAGATCTTGTCCCGACGAACCTGACGTGCCCATGGCCAATCTGTGCAAGCAAGAAGCAGAGGGGTTAGAGATGCCGGACTCTGAGCAAGTCGACATTGATTGACAAGGTCACCTCTGACTCTGCTCGGGTTTGGGGACTCGGCTGCTCTACGGACCTGCAGCCCTTCGAATGTCATGGGCGATAGTCATCCGCGAGTGGTAATGCTTGCGAGCGGTTGAAGTACTGAAGATTTGACAATGATCTTCATCTTTGTTCGCTGCCGCCGAGGTTGACGACCGCCCAAGGAGGAGCTGCGAGGCCTTTTCTGGCCTCCAAGACTGCGAGCGCTGACTCTGTGGTTATCTTGACGGCTTTTCGAGCATGGATCCTGAACAGTCTTCGAGAATATCCGGGACTCTCCAACTTCGACGAACGCCTTGCCTGGTTTCAAGAAGCGAGTACTTGCCGCCCACGAGACTGCTAGTGAGGAGCAAAGACCCAAGTATCTACGTACCTACAGCCATTTCCCGAAATGGCAATTGGAAAAAGTGTCTACGAAAGCTAGAAGATGCCTCAGAGCCACTGCTGCGCTGCTGGTGGTAATGCTCCGCTTCTTATTGGAGCAGTGGCTTTCAAGGCCTAGAATGTGTCCCTTGTCACGATGCTTCATAGGCTGCGGAGCTCAGTATGAAAGTCCAAGGATAATTCAAGGTGTCCAGAGAGTCAAAGATTCGATCGTGGACAATTCGTACGGCCAACTGCCTGGAGTACCGAGCTCCTGAGGACTCAAAGAAGCTTTCTTTTGCAACAGCACACCTCGTCACTAGACTGCCCAGAGTGGCTTGCAGACTGGTCAGCAGTACTCTCGAAGCGGCAGGTACTAGAGACTGTGCTAGGCGTCTTTTTGAGCTCTCTCCTCGCGGGCTCACCGTCTCCCCAGGTTCTGGGCTTCGTCGTGCGAACGCACGCAGATCATGAAATCTTCAAGGAAATATCGGCATCACCTTCACAGGAATTTTGGCTGCAAGTGGCCGATATATACTGCAATCCTGTCGTCGAAGTACGTCACCACCACAAGCAGCTGTCTGAAGCTCGTGGACGAGAAGCCAATCATCCTTGTGAAGGCGATTTTCAGCCTCGGTGTATCTACGACAGGTACAACGCAAGCGGACGCCACGAAGGGGCGGAGAGGGCTCCAGAGCTCCAGAATCTCAAGAACTTAAGCTTGAAATAAACTTCCTCAGACGATCATCCACACGGCGGTCCGCTGGGAACAATGTCAAATCACTCGGGTCTGGATGCTGGGTGGCCTAGTTTCGACGATTTGGCGAGTCGGACAACGCTCCAGATTCGCTCGGTAAGGATATGAAGAGCTTCAGAGTGCAACTTCCGTGGCGCGAGGCGAAAAGCTACAAAACGGTGTTCTGACCATTTCAACATCTTGTCTTCCTAATGGCGTGGTGGCTTTGAGCCCGTATAAGGCCAGGTTACTACCATTATTCGGCGGACACCTGAGAATGGATTGACAGCATCAAGAAACGTTGCATCGACAACGACACAACGGCACCGTCAAAGGCTGACGCCTCCAGATTCTGGGGATGCCGCAGATAAGGTTGAAACCAAGCCTTGGGATCGTGACCACAGGATCATCCCGTTGGCAGCCTCAAAGTCTTAGCGTCCCTGACGAACGCCGCTGACACGTGAAGATGGTCTGGAGGCGGCCTGCAACTCTGTACGCACGGCACTCCTCTGGCAATGATCGACGTAAAGCTGGTCGTCTCATTGGGCCGACTACTATGTATCTGGGGTGTTTCCTACGATTGGGTACTGTCATCGCTTCTGGCTACAGGTAGCGGACGATACACCTCGGTGGTGTCTCCCAGGGCGGCTCATAGTCGCATTCTTTGCTTTCGACGACGGCTACTTCCAGGTTGGATGTCATCAAATAGACGCCATGGCGAGGACCAGTCGAAGGTACAGTGTTGGTCCGACGAACTACATGAGATCGATGACATCTCGCAGAATATGTGGTTGTTCCGACTAAAACATCCCTCTTCCTGCTTCCTTCACTTCATCTCTTAGCCCACCGTCTTAGCAGTGACCCTTTCCAGCATGAGGTTATTGGCAACAGGCCTGTTGGCCAGCTTCGTCGCAGCCTTTCCCTTCCGCATGGACGAGCTCGTCGCTCCTCTCGCCAGAGACGCAGCCTTCCAAGAGTACAAGCGGGCCAAGCTCGAAGGTCGCCAGGCCACTCCACCCCAAGGCGCCCGCGCCCTCCCGGCCTCTCCACCGCCTTTCAATGCCGCAGCTCAGTACGTGAGCAACCAAGGCACCCACAAGTTCGTCGCGCCCGGTCCGGGGGACGAGCGGGGAGAGTGCCCCGGCTTGAACGCTCTCGCCAACCATGGATACCTGCCTCACAATGGCCGTGCTACGATCCAGCAGTTCATCGACGGCACCAACGCTGGCTTCGGTATGGCAAAGGATCTTGGTGGTTTCCTCGCCGTCTTCGGTGCTATCATTGACGGTGATGGTACCAGCTGGTCGATCGGTGGTGTGCCACACACTGGTATCCTGGGTTCGCACAACAACTACGAGACGGACAGCTCGCCGATCAAGTCGGATTTGAACCAGTACGGTTCGAATACGAAGTTCATCATGAGCCAGTTCTACAACGTACGTATATCATTCATGGACGAACGGCACAGACTTACTGATACTGCGTAGTTGTATAACCGCCAACCTAATGCTGCCACCGCCAACTACAACCTCGAGGTGCTTCGAGACTTCCGTGATTCCCGTTTCAAGGAGTCTGTTGCCAAGAACCCTTACTTCGCCTGTAAGATCATCCTTCGATGGATCTGAGCTTCTATACTGACTCAATACAGACCTGCCCTTCGGTGGTATTGAGGTCTCCCAAGCCGCCTTCACCTTCATCTACCGCTTCATGAGCAACAAATCTAGCGAGTATCCAGAGGTTTGAACTCTCTCCCTGATCTCATCTACATGATACTAACTCCCACCAGGGCATCCTCGACAAAGAAGTCCTGAAGAGCTTCATGTCCGTCACCGGCCCCGAGAACAACCTAAAACACACCCCAGGCTACGAAAAGATCCCCGACAACTGGTAACATCCCCCTCACCCACCACATCTCACACGCACTAACACAATCACCACTCAGGTACGAACGCAACCCCGCCGACGAATACTCCATCCCCTACTTCGAAGCCGACATCCTCTACGTCGCCGAGCGCGCCCCCGAAATCCTCACCATCGGCTGCAACAAAGGAAAAGTCAACACCTACTCGCCCATCGACCCGGCCACTCTCACCGGCGGCGCCTACACGGCCCAGCAAGTCGCGAAGAACCCGCTGTGTTTCGGCGCGGAGTTCGTCCTCGCGGAGTTGCCGCTGCTCACGGGGTTGACCATCCCTGCGGGACAACTTTCTACGTTGACAGGTCAGCTGAGCAAGACTTTGACGGGGATGGGATGTCAGAGTATTGGGAGTGTTAATCAGAGTGCGTTGACGGCTTGTCCAGAGATCTCGTTTTATGGGGGGCCGACGGGGCCGATTGCGCCAGGGGCTATTCAGTCGTAGAGTCGCGTGAACATGAGACGGGATTGAGGAATGAGGTGATGGAATGACGTCTAACGATGCACGATTTACACCTGAAAGTTAAGCCGGTTGTATAGTATACACAAGAAGAACAAAACGAGCACGCCGATGGAATATTAATGCTCCAATTGCTTTTGCTTTGTTCACCGTGGACGAACTCTATCGATCTCCGCTCTCACAGACAATACTACATAGGATACATTCCGAGATCGATCCCTTATCCTCCAGATCGGAGATCCATGGGCATCATGAAGCCTATTGAGCGCTAGGGCAGAGCTAACGTCCTCGATACACCTTTATACCTCCGAGACGGCTTTTTCTATTGCAATGAGGACACTGCATCTGAACAACAACAGCAAGGCTTGGCGATAGAAGGCGAGGACTTTTAGAGCTCCAGGTGGCTTACATACCCTTAGAGTACGTCGGTCCTGTGTTAGCTACTCCCGGCAGCAGACTGAGCTGTTACCAAAGTTCTTCAAGCGGATCAGCTATAAATCCTTCAGGCGACGAAACCAAGACTCGCCTCAAATCCCTGACCTCCCTCCCTCCACAGCATCCATCCATTCCAATTGCACTCCTCTGATCTTTCGAAAATGCAACTCCCAAACATCATCCCAACCCTCCTTCTCTTCTTATCTCTTGCAGGAGCACAAGTCAGTGTCCTTTCCCGTCTTTCTCACATTTTCGAACGAGGCGAGGCTGATTTAGAGAAGTATTTTCTCCTTAGCTGAAATGGCTACTGCTCGCCGTGCTGTTGCAGTCTTTCGGGGAAAAGACAGAGTGTGCATATTGTTGCGATGAAGCGAAGTGAACGGGGGCGAGATGGCGGAGTATTTGACGACCAGGAACCTAATCGTTCGCCGCCGGATGAATGCAAGCCCAACAGAAGAAAAGCCTATTAATATCCTTTCTACCATAGGTTGAAACTTATACCAAGAGTAGAGCACGCCAGGGGTATCACCTCCTCAAGTAGCAACTGACTGTGCCCCTAAGTTTCATTGAATAGCGCAGCCTGACTATTCACCAAGACCCAAGTCTCAACCCCGATATCCTCACAATATACACTACAAACACCTCGCCCCTACTACATACAATGCATCAACTCGCCACGGCAAAGTCAGCATATAAGCACTTCAAGAGGCACGCTGTAGGAGAAGCATCAACCAGCACACCAGCAATCCACAGAGCAGCCCCTAATGTCTCGCGAGCCTCATCACCCACACACGCCACAACAGTCAAGAAACTCCCTCTCTCACATCAATCAATCAATCACAAACAATGTCCCACCCAAACCCCCTCGGCAGCAACCCGCCCGGCCCACCGCGGCCACGCCCCCAGCCTGGCCCGTCGAGGCCACCGGGGGGGAGACTGAGCTTTTGGCGATCAGTTTGATCGCAGCAGAGTGCGGAGTACGGAAGGGGTTTTCATTGTTGCGGATTGGGGATCTAGTTTCGATTTAGCGCAACGATCGAGAACGAGGTTCTTTCTTTCTCTTTCCAGAAATCCAAGGAGCATTCGAGGAGGCCTCGCACAAGTTATCTAGGTTTCTCGTATGAATAATGATGGTCTTGGAGAGCCGGTGCCTCCTGAGAACGGGAAGGCAAGTGATGTCCTCCATTTTGGCTGGACAGGCACCGTGGGTATGACACTCGTTCTCTGCGAGACGCCCACCATCGTCTGAATGCAAAAGTCTTCCTTGCCATCGCCACTTTCACACCGGGGGTGCTTCTTCGCCAGAAGCCGTGGTCTTACAGCGATGCTCTACTCCATCCCTGTTAAACCGCTCCTTCCTAAATCGCGCTGGAATGTCTCTTTCGTATCCGGAACCGCGTACGAGACTGAACCTGACTCGGATCTCGGATAGGACAGAAACTTTCTTCGCTCATCGGGACTGAGAAACCCGCCACTGTGAGCCACGTCGAAAAGCATTAAGAGCATCAGGTCCTCGTCCTGCAACCAGACTTTCAACATCTGTCTCGATGACTTGAGGAGATAATGTCGTACGGCGGGTGGCTGAATCAGCCGTGGACTCTTCATGATATGCGAGAGCTTAGCGTGTGTTGGGCGAAGAAGCGCTGGGCCAACGAACTCATATATATGGCGCTCACGGTGCTTTCGAAACACGGCCCACCCGGGACGAAGCCCAGAACCCATGGCAACATGACAGAGAATATCGCCGGGCAGGACACGAGGGCAAGTATCAAAAGTGCGGCCACAGTGTGGCTGGAAGGCAACCTCAGGCTCCTCGCATGCATTTTAGAGTGTCCAGTGCAACTTGCACGGGCGACTTGCGGTAGTCTGGCTTCAAAGGCCCACATGGAGACGGCCACGAAGCTATCCTCAGCAAGGCATACAAACGATCCCGAGCATCGCTGCATTCCCATCCACCAAAGCTACGGACGGCTTGCCGAAGACAAAGTGGCCCTTGTTGCTGTATAGAACCCTTGTCCAAACGAATGGTCGGAAAGATCAAGCGCCAAAGGAAAGTTCCCCACAAGGTTCGAGACCAAGTACTTTTGATGTGACGTTTCTGCTCAACGCACAGAGCATATTGATAGGTGATCATGAGGACAACGATGTCTTCGAAAGCAACACAATCGTCACCGCACAAGACGATGCATCGCTGCGCGAGGTAGACCTCTTGGATTATCCAAATGCGGTGCCAGTATGGTCTACAGGAAAAGAACATCAGTGCGTCTCGAAACTTTGGGTGGGGTGGTGAGTTGACCATTCCTCCTTCAGAGTCCTTGATAGGGTCGGGCTGCAGGGCGTTCAGCCTTTGCCACGCAGGTGATCTGGGGTCCCCTCCGTGCGCGATCCACGCCGCCCCATTATCCGTCGGCATGTCGTAGAATAGAGGGGTGTCCTTCACGTGTGCTGCGACATCTTGGGCCACGCTGAAAACATCTCCGCTGCCGTCTGCATGTTCTCCCACGCAAGAATACACGAGCTCGGCATTGGCGAAGATGTCTCCCATATTTTCGACTTGGAGCGCCTTCTCGTCGAGATCAAGCTGATTGATGCAAATACTGTCGGTCCAAACGTAGCTTTCCGGTGCTTGTCTTCGAATTTGACTCAGTGCATCGTAGCAGTTGCGGCGGATCTCGTATGGTAACCCATTGATGTTGATGCAGGAGATATTTTCCGGCGATCCCCACGTGTAGGACGCTGCGACATAGGGACGGGCTTTGTCGAAGGACCAAGTCGAGATGTTGCAGCTGATGGAGTCAAGATCATTTCCGGGTTCGAACGTCAACAGGCGGATCTGTTTGCTGGCGTCCACGAATGGCTCGTGTACGAAATGAGCAGTCCTTGCTGGCGAACTGGCGCGCTTTCGCTTTCCCGCCATGCTGCCAGACAGGTCCTGTACGTGGTAAGCGTGCTCGTGATGTTTTGAACTGTATCCGTGCCGTAGATCAAGGCGAAAGTCGCCTGGTCACGGGCGTGCATCGGAGGGGGCCTTTTTATATCGTTTGTGGTCTGCAAATCACGGCACCACGCTGAGCTGCTGCAAGATGAAGTTTTCGTTCGTGCACCTCAGGCAGCATGTCCAGCGCATATACAGTGCAGTCAGTGTCAGGTGTGCAAGACTTGTGTCCTATCGGAGTTCAAGCTGTGGTAGTACAGAAGGCGCAGCTACTGCGCCCCTGCAGGCCGCCAGCTCATTGCCCACGAGGCTTGGCAATGTTTCATGCATGATGCCTATGGCTTGTGGAAAGTGGCCTCCTATTCGAGCGCACAATGTTGTGGTTGTTCTGCTCTCGTTGTCCAGGAGTATTGAACACCGCGTGGAAAGGGTTTAGCATTCAGTACACCGGGAGCAAGATCAGTATGTCGTTACTCCTCGCAAGTATGCGTTTGATATTTGAAAAGCCGCGAGGCCAGGCTCTAGTGTGTAACCCTAAGGAATCGCCAAAGTGGCGCCTTAGACACTGCCAGGAATGTGTGGCTACTTTCGAGAAAGCTGCACGGCAGTTGTACCAAAGGCGCAGCGGCTACCCGTCTGAGAGGCTTCTGCTCAGTGCTCGCTTGCAATCACCCAGCATGAGTTCTTTTACCCTTGCCGGGACATCGAATCGTACAATGAGGTTGAGATTTGATGGTATCCGTCGGTAGATATCTGTAGTGAGGACCCTTGCGGCTGGGAGCCCTCACACATCCCCTCCCACCTTCCCCCTCCTCCTCACCTCCTCCCTCGCCCTCTCCTCCTCCCTAAACCTCCTCTCCGCCTCCAACCCCGTCTCCCTCTCCACCCACTCGCTACTCAACGTCTTCCTTCCCAAAAACCCACAAAGCACCAACCCCACCCCAGCAAAAACCGTATACATAATCCACATATCCGTCATCGCATCCGCAAACGCCATCCTCGCAACCCTCCTCTGTGGCTCCGGCAACCGATCGATGACCTGTACATTTGCATCCGCGTTCCCGCCGGTAAGTTGCGCGGCGATGGCGGGGCCGAGGGAGGACGTGAGGGAGGTGTGTTTCTTGTCGAGTTGGTTAGAGTAGACGACTTGGCCGAGGACGACGCCGATGGAGGTCGCAAGGGAGCGGATGAAGTTGAGGGTTGCTGTGGCGGTGGCGATGTCGCCGAGGGAGACGTTTGCCTGGAGGGCGACGAGGGGCGCCTGGAAGTAGGGGCCGATGCCTACGCCGGCGATGATTTGGTAGAGAATGAGTTTCGCCCAGCCAGAGGTGGAGGTGAGGTCGATGAGGAGGCCGAAGCCGAGCGTCATGATGGCCCAGCCCAGATATATCGGCGGGAGGTATTGGCCTGTAATTCCTAGGTATGCGCCGGTCGCGATGGCGGAGAAGCCGATGGCGAGGGCGGTGGGGAGGAGGTAGACGCCGGAGAGGAGGGGGTTGGCGCCGCGGACGGCTTGGAAGAAGAGCGGGAGGAAGTAGAGGGGGCCGATGAAGGCGAGGCCGTGGAAGAAGGCGGCGAGGAGGAGGGCGGAGTTGGAGCGGGTGCGGAAGAGGCGGAGGGGCATGACCGGGTAGGAGGCGAGTTTCCATTCGACGAGGATGAAGAGGATGGCTTGGACGACGCCGAAGACGAGGAGGCAGATCACGGTGGCGGAGTCCCAGGGGAAGGTGATGCCGCCGTATTCGAGGCCAAAGAGGAAGGTCAGTGTTGCGCCGGTGACGAGGATGGTGCCGAGCCAGTCGATGGCGGCGAGGCCCTTGAGGATGGGCGTCCGAGGAGTCTTGATCTTGAGGAAGAAGAGGATGATGAAGAACGCCACGCCGTCGAGGGGGAGGTTGATGTAGAAGCACCTGGACATCGTAATTAGCAACAACCACACAACGCCAGATATGGGAAAAGACTCACCACCTCCAACTAACCCTCTGCGTGAACGCCCCACCCACCACCGGTCCTAACCCGGCCGCAACCGCCCACGTCGCCCCGACCAACCCAAGATACGCCCCCCTGGCCCGTTCACTGAACAAATCCCCCACAATAGTATCCACGAGCGTCAACAACCCACCCCCACCAACGCCCTGAATCGCCCTCGCCGTGATCAGCATCCCCACATTTACCGACAAAGCCGCGATCAGACTGCCCACCATGAAAACGGCGTTGGCAAGGAGGAGTGTCGGTTTCCGCCCGAAGATGTCCGAGAGCTTGCCCCAGAGCGGCGTGCTGGCTGCGCTGGAGAGGAGGTAGGAGGCGCCGATCCAGGTGTAGCCGGAGGAGGAGTGGAAGTGTTCGGCGATGGAGGGGAGGGCGGTGGTGATGATTGTTACGTCGAGGGCGGAGAGGAGGACGGCGAGCTAGGGGGTTAGTTTTGGGGTGGTGGTGGGTGGTGGTGGGACTTACGCAGAGGGCGGTCATGATGATGGCGATGAGGCCGGCGCTTTTTTGGTCGAGCGGCTTGTCTTCGTCTGGGGTGTGTTTGGTGGGTGCGCTGTCAGCGTCCTTGGGTTTCTCGTCACCCATCTCGGGGTCTTCATGGTTCGATAGCGACATTCTGTCGCCGGCTTGTTGCTGTTTTTCTTCGCTGCTTGGATTCATGTTCGATAACAATGCTGGATGCTCTCAATCAACAGTCCTGCGGTAGCAACGCTTTATATCAAGTCCCCAGCCAAACGACAAACCACACCGCAGCGTCACAAAGCCTCCCTGCACAGACCTCGCAACTCGCTACTCTGCAGGCAACCCCCTTCTCGCTCGCTAACGACAGCGAGTACAACACCTTTTCAGGAAGTCACCGTATCCAAAATCGCCAAGATAAGCGGTAGTTCCAGACTCCGACAAATCTGACGCCGGGTTTTGAAAATCTCCGGGGTCGTCAGCCTGCTGCCATTCGTAGAAGCTGGGCCGCTCGCAAACGAGATTGCCTTTTTCGATATCTTTGAATCGTGTGTAGGTTTGAGATGCTGTCGCTAGACTTTATGCGTGAAAGGGACTCGAATACTACTAATAAGTGAACTCATTTCCAGGTCTCCGCGACGTCAAGGTCAAGTAAGATGGCGGACAAGAACCATGATAGCGAGCTGATAGCGCTCTGGAGTCCCACCGCAGACATCTAGTAGGTCAGTGTCAGTGAACAAGAACTTTTCCACTTGAAAGCCTCTCAAAAGATCCCCATGCGAGATGGATGATGCTGAGGCGCATGTGAGATCTGTCAGCATGGTATGCGAAAAGGATGCTTACTGTTAGGGCTGTCCCATTCCATGAACGATGCCGCAGAGGAAGAAGCGCACTTCTACCGCGCCCGACCTTGACTCCAGAATAGGCTGTTGCTCGCTCTTCATTGATTCAGGCGTGTCGAAGTGCTTATCGAGTCTGAGTAGATCGTCGTTAGCACTCAAACCCCCAACCACGCCCCAAAAGCCTCACTTCCCACCTCCCGCCCAAGAAACACTCTCATCCCCTCCATCTCATCCCTACTCCCACCTTTCTCAAGCACCTCCCTCCTCCAACGCATTCCCTCCTCTCGCTTCAGAGGATCGGCCGAGAACTTCGAGGCGAACATATCGCAGGCGTAGACTTGCGAACTACAGTTCACAGACACGGTCAGTCAAGATTTGAAGGGGATGGAGTGGGGAGGAGGGAGGGTACGCACGACAAACAAGAATAAAACCCCGCATCATACCCACTGAACAGATGTCCGAAAATCGCCTGCCCGTGGCCCCCTTCGTCGCCTTCGGGGGCGTCGATGCCGAGGATGGCGGACTTGAGGGCGTTCCAGAGTTTGGTGGTGTTGATGTTTCGAGCTTGTTCGTGACTTTTCGGTTGGTGGATGGTCATGTCGAAGATGGCGATGTGGAGGGATTGTAGCCAGAAGAGCGCGCGGTTGGCGGTTTGTGATTGAAGTAAGCCTTCGATGAGATCTGCTGGGATCGTCTCGCTGGGTATGTCCTCGCCGGGATGTTCCCCCTGCCACGCCTGGCGATGTTCGTCGGAGAGACTACCCCAATACCTCCCCAAGACCTGCAGGACTTCCCTCGTCCAGCAGAACTTCTCCAGCATCTGACTCGGCGCCTCGCAGAAGTCTTGGGCCGTCTCGGGGCCGTGGAAGCAGGCGAAGCGGGTTTTGGAGACGAGGTCGTGGATTCCGTGGCCGAGTTCGTGGAAGAGTTGCCAGAGGTCGGAGTGCGTTAGAAGGGTTGGTTTGGAGGTCGGCGATTTGGGGAAGTTGGTTATGAGGCAGGTGCTGGGGTGGTGCGTGCGGGTACTTGTGCTGGGATTGATGTAGCCCTGGGAAAGGAGTTAGCTTGAGACTGGTCGGTGGGGAGTGTGATGACTCACGGGGTGGATGCTCAAATCGCAGAGTCCTGGGCGTTTGCCCGCGCGTGGATGGACGTCCATGTAGAGGTAACCCAGAAAGTCTTTATGTACCTCTCCCTCTTCAAAGTCGTCGTACACAGCGAACATTCGTACATCCCCATGCCAAACAAGCTCCTCATTCTCCGATCCTCTGCCAGTGGGTATCTGATGAAAAGCCATCCCCATCAACTCCGCAAAGATCTCCAGCATCCGCTCAATCACCCAATCCAGAGGAAAGTACTCCGCCAACTTCTCATGATCTACTGCGTAATCCCTTTGCACGAGGATGCGGGAGTAGTAGGATTGATCCCAGAGATAGAACTTGCCATCGTTTCCCTCCCCTCGAGCTGTCAGTCCTTCCGTTTTGAGCTGCTTCAATCGCTCGATCGCAACTCGGCCTTTGGGCACCAGCTTCAATCGCACGTCTTCGAGGAAATCGTTGATCTTCTGTGGCGATTTCTCCATCTTATCTTCCAATCGGTATTCGGCGTGGTTGCTGTATCCCAATAGCCGTGCAGCTTCGTCGCGGAGGATGAAAGCTTTCTCCAGTAGAGGTACGTTTTCGTTGCATTTGGTGACGTTGCCGATGTAGACCTTCCTTCTTGTCCCTGCGATCTTTACATGCCCCAGCACGGCACTGGTATGCGCAGGCCGAAAGCTAAGGTGGTATTGACCTTCACCATCACTTTCCAGTCCAGCGAACACATCATCAGGAAGGCCATCAAGTTCCTCTTTCGTGAAATCAACACTACCCTTCTCCTCACTCAAATTCTTCTCAAACTGAGCTTTGACATCTCCCAATTCCTTACTGATCTGCTGAAGCCGCTTCCGATCTTCCTCTCCCAGATGCAGTCCATTGCGTTTATACTCCAGCATCTGCCGCTCCAACAAACGGCGACATTCCTCATCCAGATCCTCGTTCCTGTCATAGACAGCTTTCACCAAACGAGAAACATCCTCTCGCATTCCAAGCTCGGTCTCGAGTTCAGAGAACTGCTTCTCTGCCTTTCTCGATGCTTCGCGGACCTTGTCGTCTGTCGAGACATTCTGATAGAATTCCAGCATGTGCCGTCCGTACAGGCGCTCATTCTGTTCGTGAGCGATCGGCAGGAGAGTGTTCGCGAATGCCGCAGTGTCCGGTGTGATGGTCGTGGCGATGGAGTCTTGCACGGATCTTGCTTGGTCGATAAGATGTTGGGACTCTTGGAGGATGGATTCCGGGGTGCCGGTGAAGACTGGCGGGGGCAATGGGAACTGCATCCTGTCCGGTCTGTAGATTAGAACGATACTATTCTTGTGGAAGGGAGCCAGCGTAGGATAAGGGAAGATATTGCTCGCTTTTTGCCTTGTTGAGGAACCCAGCACCCTCTTGGAGTTAGCACAGAGATGTCGTGACGCCGGGGCCTGCTCATACCTTCAAAGTGAAACTTCAGAACTTTGCCATGCATCTCTCCAATTCCCTACGACCGGCTGCGCTGCTAATCACACTAGGAGCTGCTTGGAAGGGCTGGCAACAACGGGGATGAAGTCAAATTCGATTGCAACAATCCTCCTGACGTAACCTCACATGCGGCACGGTCGAAGCCACCACTCCTCCTCCCATTGCCCAACAGGTATAGAGCGATCAGCTATGTCGACCGTGCGCTGCAGGGAGTTTGGCCTGCCGTCCAAATACCTCGCCTCCAGCGCCGTCAAGCGCCCATATCCATAGGGCATCTGCCGCGCCAGCCCAGAATCGACACATCCCTCCCTCCTATACCACTCGTTGACCTTGAGCAGGAAAGACAAATCCCCCGCCGTCAGGACCTCGACGCCCGCGAGATGCATGTTCTCGCCCGCCCATTGCGCCAGCTTCTCCTGCTCGCCCGCTCGATCGTTTAGGAAGCATTCGATGAGGCGCAATTTGCGCAAGGTGGAAGAGTGTCGCTCGAGGAATTCTTGAAGTGACTGCGTGTCGGGTAGTTGGAGGTGGCCAAGCTCGAGATATGTCAAGCGAGGCAAGGAGACGGGTCGTCAGTTCCGGAGGTAGATCCAGCATGCGCGCCATCTTTAGCGTTGATGTTGGTGAATGTCTGCACGGTGGTGGTGGTCGGGTGGAGACGCTTGTTTCGGCAGTTATGGTTCGGCCAGGCGATCATCGGTCCGGCAATACGAGGTTCCGTCCCGGTCTTTTCGCAGAGTTTATGCAAGGGGAAGAAGCTTGAACTTTAGAAGAACACTCCTGGCGTCGACAACAACAACACCTCTTCTTCCCTAGTTACTAAACCAAGAAGCACCCACAACCCGAATGCTCCATCCAGATGATTATATCGGTATATTTTGTCCGTCTCGCTGAGCCAACCTGCAAAACAACACCAGTCATGCCCAATGAAGCAGCTTTCAACGTTCATACAGAACGCCTCTACCGCCGCCGTCGTTCAGCCTCATCCGCTGGCTAGTCAAGAACAAGAAGGAGCTTCCGGTCCAGTCCTTTCGACAATAACGACCGGAGAGAGTTCCGCAGTGATATATATCAATCCGTGGAGCAATTGATATGCAAGAAGTTTGGCAAGGGACAGTAATCAACAAGGCAGTCTTCCCGCAAGATCTTGGCTTCAACTCATTCAACGAGCAATTATCAGATCTCGTAACTCGTATCGGAAGCCTCGAGAGACGGCGTTCGCATATCTCGTATCGTCTCAAGTAATATCCGAGCGGCGCCCCTTTGGAAGGACGGACCTTTCAATTGAAACCACCACGGCCCACTGTCTGAAAATATGGAATGCTTCCACAAAATCCCAATCCCAAGATGGGCGCCTCGCGATATGGGCTGTACACGTTCGCTGCGGTGCTTACTCTGCTGATGTATGGACTTCTCAACGAGAAATGGGAGACTCGAGTGAGGACTCCTCCAACAGCGAAATATGCGGGCTGTCCAGTCTCGCCCGATGCTTTGATGAGGATTATGCCTGTGGGAGATTCGCTCACGGAGGGTACGGGGAGCAGTGATTACAATGGCTATCGTTTGTTTCTGTACAATCTGTTGATGGAGAACTGCGGCGAACATTTTGTCGAATTCATCGGTGAAGACGTCGACATACCACAAAATGCACATCCCGCTAACTTCAACTCCCAGGCACCCAACACTCCGGCACTTCACAACCGACAACCAATTTGGCCTCAGCGAAACCGAAGGTTACAGCGGCTACTCGCTCGACCACTTCCTCGCCCACAGCCGCGAAGGCCTCCAAACCACCCTCGCCCGCAACCCCAACGTCGTACTGCTGCACATCGGCACAAACGACATGAGTCCCCTCCGCCTCCCCACCGCCCCACCCCCAGCAACAGCCCCCGAACGCCTCAACGACCTCATCGACATCATCTTCGCCGCACAGCCCAACGTCGTCCTCCTCGTTGCTCAGATCGTGCACTCCCCCAACGCCGGGTGGACCGAGCACTCTCCAGCCTACAACGCAGCGATACCGAGACTCGTGGCTAGGAAGCAGAGGCAGGGATACGAGATATTGACTGTAGATATGAGATCTGTGGGTGCGGACTGTGTGAGGAATCTGGATGGAACGAGTGTGGTCTGCGACGATCTTATTGATGATGGGGTGCATCCGAAAGATGAGGGGTACAGAAAGATGGCGGCGTTGTGGTATGACGCGTTGAGGAATGCGACGAATAGAGGATACTTTGTGCCTTGAGGGAGGACTGTGGCACATGCGGGTGCTGTTGCTTATGGTCAAGGGGTCTTACTCGTCCGCTTGTGCAGACACCGCACTGGATCCAGACAGAGATACGCCGGCCTGCCGTTCGAGCCAGCTCAGCCGCGGAAGAGTTCGACAACTTCTCGGCAGCGACCCAACCTCAACTGTACATTCGACCGCACAGCGTCCACCCCAGGCTACACTCCACATGATCATCACAAGTAAGCGGCCATCTTAGCAGCATACCGCTCTGCCTATTGGCCGGCTCGTATGTTTCCACGATCGAGACAGACATATCACCAGGCTCATGGCGGATCTCGCGAACTGCGGATGCTTCGAACGACATGGCAGCCCAGCAAGAATCGAGAATCCGCCCTCCGCCCATCAGCACCCAAGCAAAAGTGCGTCTCGCCAAAGCTGGCCTGCTTGCTCTCGCTCCACCTCGTCAGTCGATGTCCTCGGGCATATCAATCACCGCGACGAAAGCAGGCCGAAGACCAGGTATCCAGGTTCGATGAAATCCAGGTCCGCAGTCCGCGCGCCCGCCACGGGCGAAGGTATACCCGACACCCAACAGCCAAGTCGAGCCTCCTGTCCAGCACTGCCTTCTCAAGTAGACCTCCGTCGTTCGAACTCGAAAGCGAAGCCAGGCCTCCGCCGGGTTGAGGAAGAAAATGAGACATCGGCCTGGTTTCGTGATCTCTTCTCTACCGCAGCAGCGGGAAGGACTCGCGCCGCGCAGGACATGTAGGCGTGGTCGGGGATGAGGTGGGGAGAAAGGTCGCATGGTCTTGCTCATCTGTATCACTGGTGCGTCTGCTCGAACGGCCTGGATCACTTGGCGGTTGTGCAAAATTGGCGTCTGTTGCGATCTTCCGCGCAGCGACTCCGTTCGACTCTCCCAGTCTACGTCTCACGGCCTCGGCCAAGAGTAACGCAACCGCCCAGCCCACGTCCATCTCCAATACTCCCGAGCCAAGATCTAACATCGACCCTCCATCCTCATAGCAGACAACCCAGACGTCCAAAGATGGCGTTACTACGTCTCGGCCACTCATACTCCCCCGCGCGGCCGCCCTTTGTTGACCTTCAAACAGCCTCCAAACTTCATCACACAGCCTGTTTGGCCAGTCAAGACCACCAAATCGGTACGGCTCTCGTGCAGGTTTCGGGTATGTGGTCGCACATCGTCGAGGGGTTGTACAGTCCAGAAGCCACGACATGTCGCAGTCGCCGTCGTCGCCGGCTAGTGTTCAAATTTCGCGGCCGTCTGTCGCCGCTGCGGTGAAGCCAATGTCCAGCCTGACTTCGTCGGCGATTCCGCCGGAACGACCGACCACAAGCTGGGAACCACTTTGTGAATCATCGACCATCCCAGTTCCGGGCTCTGTATTCGGCGTGTGCGGACGAGGTCCATCCAGGCACCGATCAAAGCGAGGCGAATCCGAGACCGGGACTACAGCGATGCCAAGATGGACGACGTCCGATCGATCGGGATTGCGATATTGTCGGTGGTCTCTTCCATGGATGGGATGCAGAGTTTGGTAACAGCCCGTTTCTTCTGCGCCAAGCTCCTCTTTCAATAATGGCCGAGTCAAGTATTCTTTCATGAACCCGCAGCCGCGTCCATCCCAATTTTCAAATGGCATGAAACTGTAGCGCGCAGGGGCTTTCTGCCAGATCGTATTATACCCGATTGTTGAGGCTGGTTCCTTCTTGAATCACGTACCCTGCCAACGGAATCACAGTGCAGCCTTTTTGCTGCAAGGACACCCCCACGGGAGACACCGAGACCGGGCCCGGATTTGCGCTGCATGCATGCAAGCTTCTCCACCCTTCCTCTCTTCACGGACAAGGTAAGCTCAGCAGCACCACCTCGGAAATGCAGGCAAGCTCCAGCCGGCATCCGCGAACCATTGAAATCCCGATCTTATCAGATGAATGTCATGATTCGGGGGCGAGAGTATTGGATGGGTTCAGGTCGGGTCGCAACGCAATCAAACGAGGGTAGGGTGGTCGCCGTGCGTTTTATGCAGTGTGTTGTCATTTGGGCGTCTCCGCCGCCAAGTGGCCTGTTCGAGGGGATCGTGGTGTTGTGTTGTGCGGTGTGCTGTTCTCTTGGCCATCAGCGACGACGAGGTTCAAAGGCAGCCGTGAAAGTCCCATGCAGAGCGGACTGCTGAGGAAATTGTTCCATCGGAAATTGTCTCTCGGTCTTGAGGCGTACCTCAGCGTCGAACCACCAGCGCCACCACCATCCCACTCGGCGGAGCGGAAGCACGACTCCACCACCACCAGCACCACGATAATGCCCACCCCAATCCGCACCCTCCTCCTCGACACCACCTCCCCGCACCCCCGCTACATCCGTCTGCACTCCGCCTCCTACACACCGCGCGAATTGCTCTCCGAAATCCTGTCCATGGCCAACCGCATCGTGCGGAAGATCTCGGAATCACAATTATCCTCCTCGGACCGCCGCATGTGGGGTGTGCGGGAGATGGCGAGCAAGTGGGATAGCATCAAGGCGTATCCGGAGATGTTGGCGGATGTGGATGGGGAGTTGTTGAAGATTTTGGTGTTGGATGCGTATGCGGATTTGGAGAGGTTGGAGGGTGGGAGGCCTTAGATCGGAAGATGGGAGAGGGAGAGGAGCGTCGGTATGGTGCGGGATGGCGGTGATGCTGCGAGGGGTCGGGAGTTGGTTGCAGGAGCTGTGGTCGGATGTGGTGAGATCGAAGAGATGGAATGGTTAGTGTCGGCCGATCGTGGTCTAGTGGCCGATGGCAGCGGGCTGTATCGTTCTGAGGAAGAGCTTCGATGCCGCTGGGATTATATTCTGGGTGTCCGAACGGTGTGATGGACAGAAGCAAAAGCAGGAAAGGACATCAATGTGAATGAACATGAAATGGACCGAATGGGGCGTCGGAAAGGAAGATCATGCTGCGGAAAAGCGAGGGACAACGAGGTATGATAGTCTTTCTTCGTCTGAGGTTCGTGACGGGATGTTCAGGAAAGCGGGAGATAGCGTATTGAAAGGGACAGGAAGGGCCCGACGAGAGTCGAATGGAAAGAAGCAGATAGGGCGTATGTCTGCAGAAAGGGTGGGACTCGTGCTGGCGAACGAGAATGGACCCTTCTCTCTCTTCAACAGAGTCAACGAAGTCAAACGAGTGAACTCCAAATGTCAATGTGAAGGACATGGAAATCCTACTCGAAACCTGGCCTTTCTCATGAGGTAGTAGTAAGCTAGGATGCAAAGAACGTATCTTGATGTGCACGGCGAACAATAGGAGGAGTGAGTAGGTGAGAAAGACAAAGTGGTGAGTAGAAGCGAAGTGAAAGAGACTACGAAGGACCAACAAAGTAGAACTAGGACGGACCGCACCATCACAACTGCCGAAAACGAGGACCTTTAAATCACATGCCGTCCCTAGCCCATCCTATCAGAGTTGACGTATTACTCAACAAACGTCAACGTCATGCCGCAGTTGCACCACTTCCTCCTTTCAGACTTTCCTCCCGCGAACACGACATATCCGTATCTGTACCTTTTCTTCTGAAAATGCCTGTACTTGTTCGGGAGGTCACGAATTTACGAGAGTTTTTGGTTGGGATGACATGCTTGCTGGGATGGGGTGGGTGTAGGGCAAAGCGAGGGAAGTGTCTTGCTCAGAATTCCTTTCGTCTTCTTGGGACTTGAGAACACTGATGCCATCCGACGCAGTTGCGGTCGGTTCCCTCTGTCTTTACCATCCTGGGTTGATGTAATCGCCGTGCCAGACCACTGGCTGAGCTACAGCTACTTTACGGAGACCTGCTGCTGCAGAGCCTATTGTATCTGGCTTTCTGGATCTGCTTCCATGGTACTAGGGTTTGCACTGGGTTACTCTTCGCTCGAGGTCGCTGAAGGCGTTCTGGAGAAGAGGTGAGCTCGAATGGATGAGCATTCGTTATTCGTTACTTCGATCAGATCATATGCTCTAATCCTCTGGACCGGCCAATCCCAAAGCCTGTCTCCTCGTTGGTGCATCGGCCTTGAAGAAGGGCTTCTCGGCGAGAGATGTGACTCGAGTGCCGTGGCGAGGCTCGCCGCCCTCGTAATCCCACGAGGCGTTGTGCATGGTGATACTTCATAACCAGTCAGCAAAGGCCATCGAAAGCACCACACACACACAAGAAAAAGAAGAACAAGACAAGACACACCGATTATCCCAAATCGCCGAACTGCCCGGCGTCCACTTGAACCGCACCTGAATATCCACATTCCCCTCATACACTTTATACAAATACTCCAGAATCGCATCGCTCTCGCCCTTGTCGAGCCCCACGATCCTCACCGTCATCGCGCGATTCACGTACAGCGCCTTCCAGCCCGTGGCGGGATGCACGCGGACCATCGGGTGTTCGCGCTCGATGTACTTGGGGCCGGCGGTGGGGTCGTTGCGGTCGAGGTAGGCGTGGGCGGAGCGGTAGACTATCCACACGGAACGGTATCAGTCATCTGGTCCTGCATGTCTTACATATGCCTTCTAGCCCTCAGACTTACTTGCGGTGCGGCCGTCGATGATGGCGCGGAAGGCCGGGGAGAGTTTCTCGTAGGCGGCGTAGCCGGAGGACCAGAGCGTGTCGCCGCCGATAGTCGGGGCGGTGTCGTTGTGCAGGTGGGTGTAGCCGGCGGGTTGGCGTTCGTGGACGAGGTCGGTATGCCAGTTCTGGGTGCCGAGGGGTTGGCGGAAGGAGGCCGGGCGTTCTTTTGTGGCGAGGGCGGGCCACATTACTGTCGTACCTGGCAGGCCGGGGACGTGGGGGACTTGCGGGTGGACTTCGACCTCGCCGAAGTAGGCGCCGAGTTCGAGCTGTTGTTGGGGGGAGAGGTCTTGGTCGCGGAGGAAAACGACGCTGCGTTCGGCGATGAGGAGGGCGAGTTCGTCTCGTTGCTGGTCGGTGAGGTCTTTGAGTTGGACGCCGACGAGTTCGGTGCCGATGTGGGCGGTTAGGTGTTTGACTTCTTTTGCGGCGGAGAAGAGGGCTTTTTTGGATTTGTCGGCTCTGCTGCCTGGGTCAATGAACTCGCGGTCGTAGTCGCGGATGGCGTAGACGTCTTGGAGGTAGAGTGGGCGGGCGGGCCGGTACTGGAGAGATGTTCAGGCTTATTGTGAGGATTGATGTCGGTTACTTTGCTTACAGGATATCCTTGGGATAGATCAATACCAGCCTTTTCCAACCTGGCTCTCGCTGGGCCTGGCAGACCCAACGAGTCGATCTTCGTCGGAGGAGCGACGTCGACGATTTCAGGAACGATTGCTGCTGGCGCCATGATGAAAAGGAGTTAATGGAGAATCAAAGACTACTGATATCGAATACAACAGCGAAAGATGAAGAAGACAGCCAGAAATGCCCACCGTCTCCTCGTCTGCGCGGAACAATGCCACTCCATATACATAAAATGCCCCTCCTCGAATGTTTACAAACCACACCCAAGCTATTCAACAACACCACAACGAACCCCTCCACCACCGGCATTCGATCCGACCGCCGATGCGCCTATCTTCCAATTAAATCATCAACAATTGATGTTCGGGTCGTCGCAGTTGTGCTGCGAATTGCGCCATCAACCTCGTCGAGCTTGCCATCGCAGCCTCCATGCAGGGCAACATCATGGACCGAAGCTTACCCGAACATCCACACACAACACTCTGCAACAACAAGTTGGGGACAGTCTGGATATTGTAATCCAGGCATGTCGCCATGGCGGAGACGAAGCACGCATAAGCTCCACTATACGCATGAAACTACGCTGGCGTCGGTATACCAAGCACAGAGAAATCGACGAGCGAGTAGCAAGAAAGAAGAAGATATGCATGCAGCGACAAGACCGCACGCGAGCGAGTAGCGATTCCCTCAACGGGTATTGCGTGCTACTGTAACAGCAGAAGAGCCCAAGAACTAGCCTTTTCGCCTCGCCGCGCCAGACCACGGACCCGTTCACTATCTGCGTGCGTGTGCGTGCGTGGAGTTGCATGGTCTGATTAATCGATCAGCATCGGCCATGGGCTCGTCAAAACGTGGCCGGTCCCTCTCGCCAGACGCCGTCGAGCAGATCCCTTTGCTGGCGCACGAGAGAGGCAGTCCGTCTGCTTCTTCTTCTTCCTCCTCTTCATTCAACATGGCTACGTCTGTTGATGGTAAGGAGAAGACGGCCGTTGCGTATGCTGCTTCGCCCGAGGAGAGCGATGTCGAGAGTAGTGTGGCGTTGCCGCCTGTGAGGGTTGATGCGGAGGGGAAGCCCAAGATTCCTTGGTGGGCGTATATTTGGGACTATGAGCCTGGGCGGTCGAAGGTCAGTATTCGAGATTCAAACTCGAGAGACTGTGATACTAATGATGTGTTATCCAGGAAGAAACAGCATTCATCCAACGCCTCGATGTCTCCGTCCTCATCATCCTCTCACTTGGATACTTCATCAAAAACCTTGTAAGCACTTTCCACTCCAACAACCATCTATCCAGCTGACAGAAACATCAGGACCAAACCAACATCGCCAACGCCTACGTCTCCGGCATGAAAGAAGCCCTGCACATGGACACGGACCAAATCAACCTCGTCGACACCGCCTGGACAGTCGGCTACGTCGTCGGCCAGATTCCCTCCCAGATCCTGCTCACCAAAATACGCCCCAGCTATTGGATTCCGTTCTGCGAAATGATATGGACTGTTTTAACGTTCTGTCTCGCCGCCGCCAAGACTTCGAACCACGTTATCGCTATCCGCTTTTTTGTTGGTCTGGCGGAGAGTATCTTCTATCCTGCTGCGCACATGATCCTCGGCAGCTGGTACAAACCCTCCGAGCTGGCCAAACGAGCCTGTATCTTCCACGCTTCGTCCGCGCTGGCGTCGATGTTCTCTGGGTACCTCCAAGCGGGCGTGTACAAAGGCCTCAACGGCGTTCGGGGTATGGAAGGATGGCAGTGGCTTTTCATCATGGACGGGGTTATTTCCGCCCCGATCGCCCTTGCGGGAGTATTCATGATCCCCGACTTGCCTGAGAATTCGAGAGCGTGGTACTTGCGCAAAGACCAGATCGCCCTGGCACAGAAGAGGATGGATATCGTGGGACGGGCGAAGAGGAAGGGGTTGGGCTGGGATGCGTGGAAACGCATCTTTGGAAGATGGCATGTTTATTTATTGTGCATTTTGTACATCATTTTCATCAATACGGTAAGTCCTAACACTCTTCTCGGATGTGAAAGAATGTTCTATACTGATTGATGGTGAATAGGGCCCCTCCTCCTCCATCAACCCCCTCTCCCTCTGGCTCAAATCCCAAAACTACTCCATCCCCCTCGTCAACATCATCCCCACCTCGCAATCCGCCGTCCAGGCCGTCACGACCGTCCTCTTCGCCATCGCATCGGATTACTTCCGGAATCGGTAAGCAAACTCCTCTCCCCCCGACTCTCTCCACATCCCCATATCATGCTAAATTGTGTGGGATGATATAGCCCAGCAATAATGTCCTTCTCCACCTTCTGGGGCTTCTTCTGCTCCCTCATCCTCGCCATATGGCTCGTCCCGAGCGGCCTCAAATGGTTCGCCTTCGAAATGTACCGGGCGAGCGTCCCCTACGGCCCCATCAGCATGTCGTGGGCCAACGAAATCTGCACCTCCGACGCCGAAGAACGCACCATCGTCCTCGGCCTCATGAACTCTCTCGGCTACGCCTTCAACGCCTGGGTGCCGATCCTGACCTACCCGGCGAGTGACAGTCCGCGATTCCGGAAGGGGTTTGTGTTCTCGACGGTGGCGTTTGTGGCGCAGTTTGGGATTACGGGGGTGGTGTGGTGGATGCATAGAAGGGATCAGAGGAGGAAGGGACGAAAGGGGGATGATACTGTTGTCGAAGGGGGGGAGGAGAGTGGTGAGGTTCAGAGGGAAGATGGTGGGAAGGGGAGGGTTAGTGCGGAGGAACTTGGTGGAGTTGAGAGGAGGCGGGAGGGGGAGATTCGGTTGGAGAATTGATTGCGTACTGATAGAGACGGATAGAATCTGTCGCAGTGATACAATACAATGCCCTCCCAAAGAAGTGTTCTTCCCTCGATGGCTAGTCGACCGAAGCCGGGTGGGATAGACGAAGCATACCTATCGCCCTGCGATCATGGAACGTCAAGTACAAATCAACAAAGCAGGGGTCTTCTTCCAATCGAGTGAATTCGACGATGGACCCGCACGCATGTGTGGGAGTCAGAAGACACGAAACCTCGCCGAGCGGCGCAAGATGTCGTCGAAAAGGTAAGAATGAGGCAAGTTCTAGTTCGACTTCGATCCTGGATTGACAGTGCACAAGAGAAAATGTCGATATCTCAGTGAGCCATATCGCTCCGCGTCAAGGCCATCTCTGAATCAATCTAGCAGATGCTCCTCAGCAGTACACTCGCCTTTGATCTCGAGGTACACGTACCAAAAGTCGTACGTCGCACACATCTCTGTCGTCCAAACCTAGTCAACCATCGTAAATGGAGACCGAGGCCGTCCTCCAACGCACCAGCGTCGCTCAGGAAGAGAACAATTCCCCCTTCTCCCAACCCCGCCCAAACCTCATCCAAACCACCCCCCGGGCCTCTGCTCAAGAGGCGCAAAAATATCCAACCCTTCAGCGACCCCAACATTCATCCACCACCTACGGCTTCTCAACCCTAACCTTCGTCTTGAAGCACGCCAATTCCTTCTTCCCATCCCGAATCTTCACCGTAAACTTCCACTCGCCGTGATGTATCTTCTCCGGAACCACCGCATCCGCGCGTACATCGACTTCCTGCGTCGGACAACTCATTTTCTTCGAGTCGCACACCGGCGCGGGATCCAAGGACTTCTTGTGGATGCCCTTTTTGAATTTCATTTCGAGGGTTGTGGAGGAGGAGAGAGAGGTGGCGCTGGTGCCGTTGACGTGGAGGGAGAAGGGTTCCCCGCTAGAGGGTTTTGTTAGTGGTTCGGGGGATAAATGGGGGTAGGGGGAGGGATGTACCGGGTCAGAGTCGTGGGACAGAGGTTGACGGTGTCGAGGGTGATGCGGTAGTTGTTATCGTCTTTGCAGTATTCGAAGCCGCCGAGGCCGTCGATGTAGGTGGCGGTTGTGAGGGTTGCTGCTGCTGCGAGGAGGAGGGCGGCGAACTTCATTGTTGGTGGTGTGTGATGGAAGGAGAGAGTTGAATGGGAGATTTCTTAAGAGAGGATTGTGGGAGGGTTTATTTCATTGAAAAAATTTATCTTGTGTTCCCGAGTCTACGGTAGGTTTTCGTGGTAAGAATCAGTGTCTGCGGAATTCGTACATCTGGTCAGCTTATGTTGATGTTTTTATTGGCTGTACCGCCAAATGGCCACAATGTGAAGAGGTTTTCAAGTCGTTTCGCTTTCTTTCTGCGAATACGGTAGAGAGTATGTTGAATAAGAATTTATAGGCGAGTTGGGACGACGATGGTTGTAATGCATCGTGCGTTTGATAAATCATCGGGCTGTGAGCAGAGGCCTTGCGTGAACGGCTCCAGAATGTCATGATAGTGAACGAAGACCAGAAGAGTCTGCGTTCCAGAGCATCAGACATCAGAAATAGAGGACTGGCAAAATACATATGTACAGCACCATGCAGCTATTCAGCTACGCCACGACGCTTCCACAAGGCCTGGCCCGCAGCCTCGAGAGCTTCTTCCGTCAAGACCATCAGGTCACGCCACACTTTCATACTTCCTTGGCTACGCCACATCGCGCAGAACATCACCAATACACGTTTCTGACTTCAAAAATGCATGTTGGCTGCAGGGTATTATATGGTTTGTGAAGTGCTGGGTCTGCATCGTCGCTTACCTCTATGCAGCCACGGGAGCTTGACGAGAAGTTTATGTATCTCGTCACGAGATGGCAATGGTTGATATAAGCCAAACTGCTCCCATCCTGTCTGCAGGACTCACAAACCCCTTTCCTCAAGTTCTGTACGACAATGGCGACCAGCATGATTGACATCGAGAAAGGCGACATGACCTCGACCATCTCGTCCCGCGATGCCCCATCACCAGACAGATCCAACAGCCAAACGCCTCTAGGCCTCTAGGCCTCTTCCAGCTCCTCGTGGGCATCCACACCCACCCCTCCCTCACGACCCGCCAGACAGACGCCGCCAATGCAGGACAGAAAGCCAACTCTAGAAGCGACAACGTTGGCCTGTACCAACGGATCAAAGCTGAAGAACGCCGTCTGCGAATCCAGTACGCCCTGACGAGCTATATCAACAACTCGCTGTATATGCTGCAGATCTTGCTCGCAGCGACGTTCACGGCTCTGTCGGCGTATAAGGATACGCATCCTGTTAGCTTGACTGTTCTCGGAGCGATAAACACCGTACTCGCCGGGTACGTCCCTTCACTATCCTTACCATTTACAGTGGAGAGGCTGACCAACCTGTGTACATAGCTGCCTCGCCTGGCAAAAAGGCCAAGGCGTCCCCCAACGCTACCGCAAAGCCCGCGACCAATACCAAGCACTCCTGCTCGAGATCGAAAGCTCCGAGCGATCCTTCATCACGAATGACGGCGACCTGGATCCTCGGGCTGAGAAGGCGCGGCTGCAGAAGTTGTTTGATGTGGCCCGCGCAGATCAGCAGGCCAATTATCCGGATTTGTATGTTAGTACTGAGGGGCATGGAAAGGAGGGTGGGAAGCGGGATGAGGAGAGGGTGGAGAGGCTTCAGAAGTTGTTGGGGGAGTTAGAGGGGAGATTGAAGGTGGAGGGGGGAGGGAAGTGAGATTGTGGAAGGTCTGAGCGGCTGCGGTGGTGTCTAAGGGCAAATGATCGTTGATGGTGGTTGGCAGACTCTCCAAGCGCTAGAGATCGAATTGTCAGTTGCTCCTTGGGGGCGTTGCTTCTATTCGTGTACGTGAACTCATGGCAGCTCGGGTAACGTCATAATTTCCAGACTCGCAAGACCAGAAACCCAGTACGTTGTGTTGAGCAGAAGAACAGAGCCATAGAGTTGGCCCTAAGAAAACGTATTAGCCTGAGAGCCCTACCCCAACTTCCCCGCAAGGAGCCGGTTCCTACAGCATACGTCTTAAACGAAAGACCGTTCTTCGGCTTGGACCGCTGCGCCTTTCTCAAGCTGACATGTTTCGGGGTTTCGGGGACTGAGTCTTAGCGTGCGTTGACTGACGAGGCTGAGTGGTCGGTCGGTGGATGTTTTCGCTGGAGAAGATGTCATCAGACCTTGGGACTCCTCTTGTATCGCTCGCCATGCAGACAATACTCTTTCACAAAATGCATGTCCTCGCAATAATGGAAAGAGTATGCAGGGAGGCCTTGCGTGGATTCCACTTGCCACTGAACATATTCCACTCCTACATCACCGCACCCGTACGGCGCTGACACAGTGGACTGAAACATTGATGCTGAGGGCTCGCAAGGCTGGTAATTCGGATACCTATTCGATTTGGGACTAGTAAACGGGACTGAAGCGTAATGCCTCTACCAGATGAATGACCATAGCGATGCCTGGAGCGATGTATATAACTCGACACGAAACCAGGACGACTGGCATAGTCCAACACAAAAATTCCTCACTTCATCCTGTTAGCCATCAAATCTTCCACCTCTCACAACCTTCGAGAAGAGAAAAGCCTCATCATCACCCACAATGCTCCAATCCACCACATCCCTCCTCCTCCTCGCCCTCCCAACTCTCCTCCACGCAATCGAAACAACCTCCTCTCCAGTTCTCTGCAACGGGCCCTACATCCTCTGCTCCACCGCCCTCTGCACCACAATCCCAGGCAACTCCACCTACGTAACCTGCACCTGCCAAGGCCCCTACACGGGCCTCAACATCGGCATCACCACCTGCGACGACCGCGAGACCTACAACATCTCCTCCTTCTCCTTCGAAAACACCGCCTCCAACATATACGTCTTCCCCTGTGAGGGCGCGAATGCGGGGCCCTGGGCGCAGTGCAACGGCGCTCTGTGCGATGTGCCGGAGGATGGGGGTGATATTACGTGTGCGTGTCCGTTGGAGGTTGGGGAGCATCTTTATTATGGGGAGGAGTGTCCCAGTAGTGAGGAGGGCGTGCAGGAGGCTTGTGCAATGTTGAGGTCTACGACGGATTTTTTGACGAACTCGAATGCGACGACGATGGATGATGATATGGCTGAGGAGTTGGAGGAGGAGCCGCCGACGATTGAGTTTTGTAGTGTGCCGGGAAATGGGACTTCTTGAGCGGTGGAAGGTGTACATGATACTTGGGATGCTGGGGATGTGTAGTGATGGATCTGCATGGATTCTGGCTGAGGAGGGATGAATAGTGGACGGTCGTTGTGTTCGTTGCTGCTGGGTTAGTGGCTGTGAAATGTGCCTTTTTTTCATGCTGCTTTTATAAAATATGTGTTCTATCGCATTGAGGAAAGAAGGATGACATGCCTGCACCGAATTTTCCTAACATACGTCAACAGAGTCGAAGAAAGCTCACCCTTATCATTCCTCGACAACCTCAAAGCCCTCCCAACTGTCCAGGGCGGCATGAATCACGCTTCCGTACGTGTTCAAACCTCCCAGGTAAATCAAAGCCTCCCTTGGCTTACCAGGAACATTCGCACCCATGAACCAACTCGTCGTCTCCGGATAAAGTGTGCGATTACAGATATCATGCACGGTCTTGCGCCATTCCTCCACCGCAGAAAGTGTAGGATTGATGCACTTGATGTTCTCCTTACGCATCTTTTCGATTGCGGAGCCGATCCATTCGATCTGGATCTCAGCTAAAGGAGGGCCGTTTGAGAGGGCTGTGGGAGCCTGCGCAGAGTATGTCACGAAGAGGTTCGGCATTTTATGGATCGTGAGGCCCAAGAAGTGTAAGTGCCGTGCTTCCATTTATCCTTCAGACTGACTCCGTCGATGTCGATGAGTCCGGCGTCTAGCAAAGTCCCTGTGACGTTGTCGTAGCCCGTGGCGAGGATGACGATGTCAAAGTCTTGCTCGTCATTGTCGGCGAAGATGATGCCCTTCTCAGTAAAAGCCCTAATAGGATGTCTGTGAAGATCCACGACTTTGACATTATCACGATCGATCACTTCGTAATAGTTTTGTTCCAAAGACGGTCGCTTCGTGAAGATCCAATGCCGTTGCTCCAGAGGCGCCATGATGTCTCTTTTGACCGGGTCGTGGATGATCGCTCGTACCTTTCTCGCCCAAAAGTCGTACACTTCTGCATTAATCTTCTTGTCGTAGAGCAGCTCTGCGTAGTTGGACACGAAGAAGCTGAATCCTCCCCTTACCCAAAGCTCTTCGAAGTATTCTTGACGTTCTTCAGCGGTTGTTGAACTCCATTCTTTCCATGGGGGTTCGTAGGGGAAACCACCCCAGCTGTTTCGCGAGCTGCGAAGGATGGAATGGTAGAAGTTCTTCGTCATTCTCTGTTCCCCAACTGTCATCTGGCGTTGCTGCATAGGAAGGGCTGTATTGGGCGTTCGGACACAAGCCGTGAGTTCACAGGCGTGGACCGCAAGGTTCTGGACAAGTTGCACACCAGTCGCTCCTGAGCCGATGATACAGACACGCTTTACACGGACATCAACATCTGCTTCTGGCCATCGTGCAGAGTGGATCAAGTGCCCTTCGTACTTGTGCAAGCCCTCCAAGTCCGGTCGATAGACCTTGCTATTGCAACCCGTGGCCATGATCAGATACCTGCATTTCGCAAATCTCCCATCGTGGCAACGAACCGTCCACTGCCCGCGATGGGTATCGAAAGAAGCCGAAGTCATCGTCACATTGAAGATTGCATCTTTCCTAAGATCCAACACTTTGTCAATATGGGCGAAATACCTTCGCAGCTCCTCGTGCCCAGGGAACCGCTCGCTCCAGACCCAGTCTTTGTATACTTCGGGAATCGATAACGCGTAGTAGGGACTCTCACTATCCACGCGAGCGCCGGAATAGCGGGTCCAATGCCATGTCCCTCCAAAGTCCGACCCGGCCTCGAGGAGCTTGACTTTCAGGCCTAGTTTGCGCATCCAGTAAATCCCGTACATGCCGCTGAAGCCACCGCCGATGATGAGGACGTCTGTATCGATGTTCATGATGCTCTTATCGAGATCTGGAGTGGGAAGCTTTGCCGATTGTTCGTGAGTTGGGAATTCACTAAAGTTCATCTCAAAGACAGACATATTGTTGGAGCTAACGGCTCTAGATGGAGATTTGAGGACAGAGGCTTGAAGTTGTCAGTCTTCTATTGTTAACGGTCCGGCAGGCTTTGGGTCTTTTGACTGCGGGCACGACAACGAAAGGCCGGACGATGGCCACCTCTTGGCACGGTGTTAATGCAAGGGCTTCCCAAGATTTCCCGTCTCCTCAATGTGAATATGGGGAATTAGCAGCCTGTATGCATTAGCCGTCGACTCGGCATGATGCCTTCGTAACCCCGAAGATATGATTCGGACCCGCGCGTCCCATAGGCTTGAGGGATGGCTACTCAAGGGTCCGTCATCGTTGTCTGTCGTAATTTAGCGGTGTCAAGGACACGACTAGATGGTTTTGAACGGGGGAGCTGGCGGTTGTACCCCTTCTGTTTTCTGCTTATGTCTTGCAAGTTATGAGATATACTTTGAATACATAGCACAACGAGGATGGCTTTCAGAACAAGGAAAGTTGATGTATAGCATGCCTTTTTTCTTCTGGATAGCTTTTAGTGCCACACTTATAAAAAAAGATTCCCAAGAGGATATGTACACTCCCCCAACTACCTCCTTCACACCTCCAATCTCCTCTTCACCACCTTCAGTCTCAGATTCCTGATCTGTATGAAAAACTCATTATACGTCTTCAGCCCCTCCCTCTCCAACCCGTCACTCATCTCAAAGTCAAACCTCCTTACCAACTGCGGCACCAACTTGGACATCTCCAGCAGACTCACGTTCTTGCCAATGCACGTCCTAGAGCCAGCCCCGAAAGGACACCAGGTGTTCTCCATCCGCGCCAACGTCGCGGCGTCGCATTCGCTCCTCAACCATCTCTCTGGTCGGAAAGCGTCGGCGTCCCCACCAAAGACATCTTTGTCGTGATGGAGGACGTATGGGTTTAAGCCGACGATAGTTTCACCGGGGAAGAATTGACCTGTGATGATTGCTCCACCCTTTGGTACGACTCGTGGTAGCTGAACGCCGATCGAGGGGTGTAGCCGCATAGCTTCCTTGATGACTGCCTGAAGGTACTCCAGGCTTTGGACTTCTTTGAACGTCGTTGGATCCGAGACTTGCTGCTGCGAGAGCTCGTCTCTGAGTCTTTGCAGTACTCTTGGGGACGCCAATAGGTAGTACATGATAGCACTGAGGGCTACGCCGGTTGTGTCGGAGCCAGCGTTGATGTTGCCCAAGACACCGTTGATGGTATCGTCGAGGGTGAAGTGTGTTGGATCCCTTTGGTGTTGCTCGATAAACTTGGTCATGAAGTCCTTCGGCATGTAATTGTCGTCTTCAGCCGTAGTTGTCACGTCACGTTCCTTCTTAACCTTCTTCTGCCGCTCGCCCATGCTCCTGAATGTGAAATCCCGCAGATACTGCTTTCCGGCCCCTTTCCCGAACCCAAGCTTCCCCAAAAGCTGAAGCGTATTGAAGTAAAACACGTGCCACTCGGGAAACATCCCCATCAACACCGAGTATTTCGTAGTCCGATGGACGTTCTCGATCAGACCGCTCTGATCCTCGCCACGATCCAGAAACCCGAATCGTTTCGAGAATGAGATCTCCCCGATCACATCAAAAGCAAAACACTGCAACCACCACGACATGTCCACCTCTTTCCCACTCTGCTGTACCTCCTCCATCCGTCGGCACAAGATCTCAACACAGTCGTCCACATACTTCTCATAAGTCGTCATCGTGCTCATCGTATACGCCGCATGAAACTTCTTTCGATCCCGAGTGTGCGCCACGGGGTCCCTCTCCGTGAAGATATTCGGCTTGTTGGGTGCCTGCCACGCAGAGTAGAAGTCGGACTTGCGGAACGGCGTCTCGCCATGGCGGGTTTTGTAGATGGTTTGGATTGCGGATGGGTCGCTGATGCTGTATTGATTTGGTGCTAGGCGGACGATTTTGCCATACTTTGCGTGCAGCGAGGCGTTGATCGTTTCGAAGCGGCCACTGGAAACGGCGGAAAAGTACCAGAGGCGAGAGAAACGGGCGAGGAATGGGCCTTGGATTGAGCGGAGAGGCGATGCGGCATGGCTGTAGATGTAGAGGATGGCGAAGAAGAAGGCGAGGATGTACAAGATGGCGAGGGAGTGATCTACCAACATCGTACTAGTGGTGCAACCTTGTTTCATAGAAAGCAGGAGACGAGTGTCCTTCGCAGACCGTCGTGGGAACCTGGCTCCTAATTAAGGAACCAGGTTTGGTATCCATGCGTCGACATGCCTACATCTTCGGTTTGACTGAGCCGCAAGCGTTGTGCCTCTGATGCACCAAGCCGCAGCAGTGCCTCTCCACTCGGGTTCTCGGATTACCCGTCGGCCGTGAAACGTCTATTCTTTGCCAAGTGCTGCGATTTTCAGGAAATTGCTCCTCCCAATGCCTTGAACGGCGGTGGCAGTACCGAAGTACAAAAAGCAAGCCCTTCTCGGCCTGGCTGAATCACCGCCCGATCGCCGGAATCGACTTCCGCCCGGAATGTAATTCCAGTCTCACATCGCTCGCTATTGACTGACGGGGAGCATGCAATTCGGTGTACGTGGAAGGAAAATAATTCTGTCTCTGCTTTCGATTCAGTTTTGTGTGTTTTCAAGACAGGATTTTGAGATGACTGCACTTCCTTCAATCCTACTATCCTACCTGCCCCTGGTGCCTGGCTACTTTTGCTAAGCATCGTCAGCACTAGGTAGCATCCTAAGGATGTTTCTGATGCTCATGAGAGTCGGGTGGATTACAGAAGGATGGTGTGAAATGCAGGAACATGGAGACGTCGCTTTGCCCTTGCCGGCTGTGGGATGACGGCCATCTTGTACGTATCCGCCTCATTGGTGAGTGGAGAACCGAGTAGATATGGGTGTACAAACTTGGAAAATATGCACAAAGCTCTATCATGGTTCACCGTGCGATGGAGATGAATACGAGGAGAGGCTCCAGGGGACTGTATGATGTATCACGGTCACTGCGCCGTGGCGCGGCACCTTGACGTTGCATATAGTGTAGATTTTACTCATGCAATGCTTTGTAATATCAGGGTCCATCGACAAGAGACTGATCTCGGCCCTTTTAATCTACCCCTATTGGTCCCATACTCCCTTCCTCCAGGAATATTTCATAGCTCATCCCATCATCAGTCAAATCCCCAGCTCTGCTTCTTAATCCACCCCTCAATGCCTGGAAGTTGAGCCTTGATCTCCAGCTGTACACAAATCAGTGCCATAAACTTCACCAAAAGCGCTTAGAACAACTCACATCATCCGGCCTCACAATCCTAGGCGACTCCTGAGCCTCAAACACAAACTCCTCCCAATACTCAAAGAACTCCGTAAACTCTTGGACCAACCCCGGCGAAAGAATTTCTGCCCAGAACGCCTCAGGGTCTGCTTTGACGACTTTGGTCGGGACGTTGAAGAGGGTGGATAGTTTTGCGGCGATCTCGTGCGTGGAGGCCCATTCCCTGTAACCGAGGAGGCTTTGTTCGGGTGAGGACTGAATTAGGGCGTGCACGAGGGGCCCGGTGTCTTCGCTGGGCACGAGCCAGGGGAGTTGGAGGGTGGGAGGCCAGGGGATTGTGAAGGTTAGGGTTCCGTTGGGGGACTGATTTCACAGATTAGCGGCTCCAACATGGGAGCCAAGGGAGGAACGTACCTTCTGTGGCCTCCCCGCCGGACTAGTAAAGAAATTCAAAAAAATCCCCCCTTGGAAGACGCTCGTCTTCGCCCAAAGGCTTGGGTGTTCCCTCCTTCCATACTCCTCCGCAGAAGCCTTGCTGTCGAAGTGGTAGATATGTGTATACTTCCCCTTGGACCACTTGCTCGCATTCGAAAGACTCGAGAACACAAACCTCTCCAGACCCTCCACCTCCGCCGCCGCATCAATGACATTCCTGAGCTGCCTTGCCTCCTCTTCGGCAACCCATGCATTGAGAGCCTGACCTGGTTTCGGGCGGTCCGCGTTCTTGGGATCGAAGTAGATGCCGAGGAAGTCGCTGACGGCGAAGATGGCGTGGGCGTTACGGAAGGCTGCAGTGAGGGTTGAGGGCGTCGACATGTCCGCTTCTACGACTTCCACGCCTCGTGAGGCGAGGGTTTGTGCTTTGGCGCTGGTTTTATTGCGGGTAATGCCTCGGACTCGCCAATGAGTAGGTTGGGCGAGGAAGGTGTTGACGACGGAGCCGCCTTGCTGGCCGGTGGCTCCTAGGACTACGATTAGGTTCGGCGTTGCCATTGCACGGTTTGTGGGCCTCAAAGGGACACAGCAGGAGAAACAATAACGCCTGTGCTTTCAACGGTGGAAGCAGTCCGTATTTGGACTTTAAGGTCAGCACCGCTGGAGTGGTGATGGCAGCCATCCGAACATATCTTGTCCTTTTTGCGCCTCCTCTTGACCACCAACATCCTGCCCTTCTTAGCTTCCCCCACGATGAAAGTATTAGCAATCACGAACGGGGCAGGAACTCCCGATTTCCCGCAGGAACACATTCGCCCGCATACTCTTCAGCGCTATGCCGTCTCGGCGATCACGGCCTCGAATTGGCGGATCGATCTTCCGGGCGTTGACTTCGACGCTACAGATCGATTAGATTTGCCATGAAGTACCTCACATCTTTCTCCCTGCCATACCATCTTCGACGAGATCGAGACTGATCCTCAAGCGCAGAGCCAAAGATAGAGCCAGCACAAGAAGAAGAAAGTAGTCCCGAGAGAAACATGACCGCAGATCCCACCCCAAGCACGGCGAAAGGCCCACCGACGCCCCAAGGCTGGCTCGACATCCACGTCCACTACACCCTCCCTCCCTCCACACTCCCCCCAAGAAGCCCGCTCCGCCATCGCCCACATGCGCGAGAACAAGTTCCTCATCGACCCGAACTTCTCCTGGTCGATCGACAAAACCCTCGCAACAATGGACGCCCACGAAATCCAAATGGGCATGCTCGGCTGCCCCGTCGTGCCCTCGTCCCAGATCCGCGAAGCGAATATCTACGGCGCGGAACTGGTGAGGCAACACCCGACGAGGTTGGGGTTGTTATGTGGTCTGCCGACCGACGACGCTGAGGCGTGTTTGCGGGAGATCGAGTTCGGTCGGGACGAGCTGCATTGTGATGGCTTCTGGGTCAACCCGATCCGCAACGGCGTGAAGTTGTCAGATCCCTCTCTGGACGCAGTCTGGGCGCGGCTGGACGAGCTGAAAGCCGTGGTATGGGCGCATCCCGACCCCAACGATCCCAGCGTGGATGGAAGGCCTGGGGCATTGATGGAGGTGACGTACGAGATGCAGCGGGTGATTATCGACCAGGTCTATCGCAAACACTTCCTGCGGTTTCCGAGGGTTCGGCATGTGTACGCCAACTGCGCGGGCGGGTTTCTGGCGAATGTGGGTAGGCTGAAGATGGTGGGGACGGAGGCGTAGGTTCCGAATCCTACTCACGTTACGAAGGAAGAGATTGAGGAGCAGGTCCAGAAGCTCTGGGTTGATATCGCCGCGGCGGCGGAGGATGGGATTGGCGTTTCTGTTAGGCATCTTGGGGCAGAGAGGGTGGTGTTTGGGTCGGATACGGGTGCACCCTGTATGTGTATGAATGTGGAGACTATGGAGGTCAATCGACAGGCTATGCTGAAGTGGGAGAGGGAGTTGGGAATGGAGAAGGGTACGATTGGGATGAATGGGTGGCAGTTGTTTCCTGAGGCGGCGGCAAGGGCGGTGAGAGGCTCGTACAGTGAATTGGAGTGAGTGTAGGCTTTGAAGAGACTGGTCTTCCGGGATCCAGAAGTCTTGGAGTGGAGGCTCGTGGCCATGGTGGGATTCAATGATTGAATGCCGGCTTCAGTAAGACCGCCTTGTCGCACGATTCTCGCTGTCGCACTGTGGTTTGGAAATATCCAGTCCATTGGGTTACTGACATTTGCAGGCAGACTGAAATGCACCGGTACGCATGGTCTTCTCAGAATTCCCAATAATTTTCCCATCGGCCGTCCGGGAGCAAAGCATGCGGCTTTCGTAGCATAGTGTTCCTCGCAAAACCATGGAAATTTAGGGGATACCAAAGGAAAAAAACACCCCTTTCACCAGCACATTAAGCTAGCAGACCGCAGAGAAGGCCGCTAACTTACAAGACCAGACCACGTTCCGATAACGGTTGGGCCTTCGGGAGGTCGGAAGTCTGGAAAGCAGAAACAGAAGCGTTGATAAATGCCCTTCCGTCCTCAAAGTCCTGGTTAGACTGAATCGATCAGTCCAACATCGTCAAGCAGCCTGCGACCATACCCTAAATTGTGAGGCGAGAGCAAGTATCATCTTTCACATCAAATCTGCGACAGTTCGAGCCGCCAGGCGATGGATCCCAGTGAGCGTAACCCCCTGTACCGCTTACCCCCTCCTCACTCCCAGGAGACGTCGCTGCCGAGCCCAGGCAAGAAGGACAAGCCGAGACAATTCGAAGTCGTCGAAGCGCCACCAACCCCAAGGAGTCGAGACGAAGTTCGTTCCAGGACCCTGCACTTCCTCCGCCGGTTGATGGGCGTCGTTCCATCCTGCCAACGATTTCAGCCAACGCCATTCGATGGCTTTAGGAAGGGAAGCCATTGGATGGTGGAGTGTCGAATCATGAGGATCTGCTCTCCTGGACTAGAAGTTGGGATTTAGCAGTACTCTGCGTTGATAGGGCTGGTATGGAATGTGCTGATGTATCTTGTCTTGGTTGAGATATGTATTCGTTCAGGTCCTGGCTTTAACGAGGTCTAAGGGAATTGAAGGTGGATGGATTTTTTGTAAAGGTCGTTGCCTGAGTGTGATGAATTGACCCAAGATTCCTTTCCTCGTGACTGGTAAGACGAACGTCCGAAGAGAGTAGTAGGTAAATACCACAGGATCCCACGAAGCGTTGGCAGGAGCGAACGATCGACAAGTACATGTCTATGCATTCCTAGGGTTCTCAAATCTCACCTGCACATCTCATGTAAGCATTGGCTGTGGATACTCTCGATCTGCTTGCCTGGAACTTGTGGCACTTACCGTCGTGCTGGATCTCTTCACCGTTCCATATTGACGGTAAGATCCACGAGGGAAAATGTCCAGTCTCGTGGCGAAGGACGTGACTTTTAGTCGACCTTGTCGGCCTTCACACGTGGTCGCTGATAGCAGCATCGTCGAACCGAAACCCGCAGCCCTATCCATACATCACTCAAAGCGCAATCCTTGGTAGTAGCCCAGGACAGCCTCAGGTTTCAGGCACCCATTCAGGCCTCAGCGCAACCGCTACAGGATGTCCAGCTTACTGATTCATCACTGCTTGGACCAACCCTCCAGTAGTCAACAACACCAAGTTGTAAGCCTCAGCAGCGGCAACGTCCTCGATCCGCATGAACGTGGCACTGGCGTCCCGAAGCCCTGAATGCTCAACCCTGAACGCCACTTTTCGCGATGAAGGCTGTTCGTTCCATCCTGCCGACGTTTCCAGCCAACGCACCTGGCCGGCTGACAGAAAGGAAGCCATTGGGCGTTGTAATGTCATGTCAAAGTGATGTACGCTTGACGATCAAGGGCTTGCCGATGATGGGTTTTCGCTACGTTTACAGTCCATGCTTTCGAAGTCCAGGTGTTGGTGTTTCTTGAATTGGGGAAGTCTGTTGGGTGCATGGCTTGTGGGAGGGCATGAATGACTCGAAGGCGAAGACCAGCTCGTTCGAGAGATTGACGGTGACAGATTGACCCGGACAGAACAATACACATGGCAGGTGTATTGATCGGAAGGGGTAATAGGTTCTGTCTCACTCAATAATCAGTATAGGATCCCACGAGTGCTTGCCAGGATTTATAAGGGTTTCTCAAAGTCCCTCTGCAGGGCTGATGATGTGAGCTGTTCTCCTCGTCCTGGGTGTGCTTGACCAGAGCTTGTCGTACTTCTGATTCGGTGTCGTACTGCAGCTTGGGAGCAATTCCACATCAACGGCCAAATCCTTAGGGAACAGGAATGCGGATCCTGGCTCGTGGCGAAGGATTGATTTGCGTTCACACTCGAACCAGGATTGTTGCTGGCGCTGTACGCACCACTGATAGCGGCACCGTTGACCCGGAGCCTCAGTCAGTTTGATATACCAAAAGAGCAACCTTTCGCAGTAACATCCTCAGATGTCAGGCACCAACTTAGGCACCAATTCAGGCATCCTTACAAACTCGCTTGTGCGGCTGAAAGTACACTTTCACAAAAGCGGGACCGATCGTCGCGACCCGCGGAGCACGGCGAGATCACATGGGCGTTCGCAGACTTGGCATTCCTGGAAAACCGGAGGCGACGCAGGGCAGAGGAAAGCTCATTTTTCGTATTTGGTTGGAGTGGAAGAGTTGCTTTATTGGGGTGTTGGATGCGAGCGGAATTCGTCTTGCGTAAGGTTAGCGTTGTGGTGGATGCTGACAGTCTTATCTCTTGGAATTGATTGAAAGAGGGAGGTATAAGAGATGACTGCATGTATCGAGTACGACATGAGATTGTTGTGAATGTGGTAGTAATGGTGGATGCGGCGCAGACGGTTACAGGCGGCGTATCACTGGGCAGACGTCAACGCCGCCGCAGGGATCGGCCAAAACATGCGGCCTGCACGTGGGCTACTGCCCTGATTGGACGCAGATTGCGAGCGGCGGGGAGGCATTTGATGGGAAGATAGTGGGATGGTGGTACTCATTTGATGGCTATTTGATGGACGGGGAGGCGGCGATCATTGCTTTCGTTCCTTTGCCTCTGCGCAGGTGGGGTCGCACAATCCTTCACGGCGGCGAGGCGAAGCACAGCAGCTGGAGGACGAAAGAGAGACGAACGACGGGACGGGCCAGTCTCAGTTTTCGACTTTCTCGTTTCTCAACTGTCGCAATTTGACTTTGACCCTCAGCTGAAACCACAACTTCACTCTCTCTCTCTTCCACCTTTTCTTCCCCTCCACCGACCTCCGCACTCCACGCACCACCCCCGGATTACCACCGTTCTGATTGAGTAATACTGCACCATGGGCTGGTTCAGCTCCGAAAAGGACGCCGGCGGCCCGGAAGCCAACAGCGAGCCCCTCCCCGACTTCAACCACGCCGCCACCACCGCCGACATCCAGGACGGCTACGTCGTCTCCAACGCGGACCAGCTGCAGCGCCACCTCGCCAACCGCCAGATCCAGCTCATCGCCATCGGCGGCAGCATCGGCACCGCGCTGTTCGTCTCCATCGGCACGGGTCTGTTCAATGGCGGCGCCGGCAACCTGCTCATCGCCTACACCATCCAGAGCCTCATGCTCGCCCTCGTCAACAACTCCATCGCCGAGATGAGCACCGCATATCCCGTTTCTGGAGGTTTCATCCGTCTGGCCGGGAAATGGGTGGACGAGGCGTTGGGGTTTATGGTTGGGTGGAATTTTTTGTATCTTCACCACCACCCTTGTTCAACGAGAGAGGATATGCTTTACTTACTGATTTCTGTAGTTTCTACGAAGCCCTCCTCATCCCCTTTGAGATTGCGGCGTTTGGTCTTGTAGCCTCGTACTGGAGTCCCACCGTCGCCGAGCCCGGTCCGCTCGCGGGCATCATCATCGGGGTGATTATTTGTTATGCGTAAGAATTGCCCCTGTTTCCTTTTCCCAGAGCGACATTATATACGCGAGTGACCCAACGGCGATACTGGAAATGAAGAGCGGCTTGGATCTGGCGAGACTGCTCATGCGACTTGGCTGGATTGCTGGCCTACTGGATTGAATTTGCGAGAGCGACTCCCAGCCCATGCGACTTCTGGAATTATGCATTCTGTGGTAGCATCTCGCAAGGGTGCTAGAATGCGATGAACAACAGTAGTGGAAAACGATCATCCAATGCGACTGTCGATAGTGCCCAGGGTTGCCGAGCATCCTCGAAAGTGGCGAAACGGGACCATTCGGGGCCGTGAAAGCCGACATTCAATGCGACATACGAGAGCGCTCAAGCGTACGACAATGCCTCTGAATTCAAACCAAACGCGACAATCCGAACTGGCAGAATGTGACCATCCAGAGCGACTACTTTTCATGTCTTGGCATATCGCAGCACAAGTCTTTTCATCTGGATTCCCCCGTCCACGTCCACACACCCCAATCTGTCACCACATCTTCACACCACAGAACTAACATGTCATCTCTAGGATCATCAACATCCTCGCCGTTGGCGCGTAAGTCGTTATCTCCCACCTTCACCATCGATGTACCCCTCTAACACCTCGCAGCTACGGAGAAGCCGAATTCTGGCTGTCAGGCGGAAAAGTCATCCTGATCTTCTCCCTCTTCTTCTTCACCTTCATCACCATGGTGGGAGGTAACCCCCAGAATGATGCGTACGGCTTCCGCAACTTCGACCACGGCCAGGCCTTTCAGGAATACCTCTCCACCGGCGCACTGGGACGGTTCGAAGGTTTCCTCGCAGCACTGCATTCGGCTCTCTTTACGGTTGTCGGACCGGAGTATATCTCCATCGTTGCAGCTGAGGCGGTCCGACCACGCACGTACATTAAGGGTGCTTTCAAGATGGTCTATGCCAGATTCATGATCTTCTTCATCGTCGGGGCTTTGGCCGTGGGAATCGTCTGCCCTTCGAAAGACCCGTTGCTCGAGGACGTCGTCGTTGGAGGTGAGGGCAACGGCTCTGCTGCCGCCTCGCCATATGTCATTGCCATGTCGAATCTAGGAATCAGCGTCTTCCCGGACATTGTCAATGCGTGAGTCCCGAACGTCCTCTTGACATGTTCTAGCAGCTAACGTCATGGTAGCCTGATGTTGACGTCTATCTTCTCCGCGGGCAACACCTACACCTACTGCGCTATCCGAAACTTGTACTCCCTCGCCCTCGAAGGCCGTGCTCCACGTATCTTCACCAAGTGCACCCGCAACGGTATTCCCATCTACTGCTTCTTGGTCGTTATGATCTTCCCATGCTTGGCCTTCCTGCAGTGCGGCAGCGGATCGCAGGTCGTCATCAATTGGTTCTCCAGCTTGGTTACTGGAGGCGGTACGTCAAACCTCCCTTCCCCTACCATGCCCTCCCTGCTGACTCGTCTCATGTCAGGTCTGATCAACTACGTCACCATGTGCATCACCTACATCTTCTTCTACCGCGCCTGCAAAGCCCAAGGTCTCGACCGCAACACTCTGCCCTACACCGGCTGGTTCCAGCCCTACGGCGCCTGGATCGCTGGTATCTGGATGTTCGTCGTCTGCTGCATGTACGGCTATACATGCTATACCCCCTGGGACGTCTCCAACTTCTTCTCCCAATACACGATGCAGCTATTCATCCCACCGCTGTACTTCATCTGGAAGATTGTCAAGAAGACGAGGATTGTGCGGCCGCATGAAGTATGTATCCCCAAACTCCCAACCCAATACCAAACGCCCCCGATACTAATATGGTATTTGCAGGCCGACCTCGTCTGGGAACGCCCCATCATCGACGCCTACGAGGCGACCTTCCTGGGCCCTCCTGTCGGTTTCTGGACGGAAATGGCGCAGCTGGTGGGCTGGAAGAGGCGCAAGGGCGGGAACGAGCAGCGCAGGCAGAGTGTTGCGATGAATGGCACGGGGGGCAACGAGAGTCCTAACTATTTCGATGAGGAGAAATAGGTGAGGCATGAGACAAGATCGAGCGGATTCTTTTCTTCTCGTGGGAGAGGGTCTGTGAGACTTTGGGATGTGTGGTTGTGATTGCTTTGCTTGTGCGCGCTGCATGAGAACGAGAACGTGGATGCATGGGGAGGGAGATGATGAGAAGCGGAAACGGAAGCAGAACATGAACAGAACATGAAAAATGGCACACATGAAAGTTTTCAACTACAGGCCCCTCCCTACACCGTTCTTCCGATTCGAAACGGCTGCACCGCTCGGTCGAGCCCTCAATCGAGCGAGACCTAATCCACGCTCAAGGGCTTCCAAGTGAAAGTCAACCTACACAGTTAACGAATCTCGCAGACGTAAGTACATACTCTTCTAAGGATGCGAAGAGCAGAAGGAGACTGGAATCATGAGGAAGAGAATTTGGGAAGACGTCGAGTCGAACATCGATCAATTTAGCCGGTCTGCGAATGGCGTTGGGGAACGATCGTATGTGAGTGAAAGATCGAGCCGGGTATGAACGCACCATCAGGTACTCATCGAAGATCTGTCGAGATATGATTTCTTCTGTAGGTTGCGAGATACTACTTTGTAGCTTTGGGGAGTCCAAACTCGCTGACGATACTATCGACCCTGATGCAAGGCTTTGTCAACGCCGACAACCCATCGTCGAATGACTGTGGGCAACTACGTCTCGGCTTCGACCGAGTACCTCGTCTCCTCGTCGAGGGCAGACGTCTCGAAAGGAAAGTCCTGATTGAGAGAAGGGCAGCGAAGACGATGGCTCCCTCGGGTTGTGGTGCTTGTTGGCCGACGGCTGGCTGCTTTGCCCGAGGGTCGTTTATGCAGCTGGTTTGTGCCACCATATGGGGAAATGGCTTCCCTGGCTTCACTTCAGCATCTAGCAGCTGTTGGAGTGTGCGATAGTGCTGCGTTGAACGATGGAATGCTTGGATAGGACTTGGTGTGCGTGAGAGGTTGGCAAGATGTTTACCTTGTTTGGTTCGGTCGCAGCGAGTGTGCGATTTTGGGTCCTCTGTGGCGTCGAAGGGTTCGAATGTGACTTGGGCATGCATTGACCGGTTCTTTCGGCATCGTTATTGCTGTTGTTGGTGCATTCGCCACGAGCGTTCCATACATGCATTCATGTCGCTGCTGAACTCAGCTCTGAGAAGACGATTTGTCTCGACCCCGGACGAGAGGGCTTCAGATCCGACTTCTGCGACGAGTCTTGCGAATCGTTTTCGCGGAAGAGGTGGGAATGAGCTAGGTTTCATGGCCTGTCGTCGTTGCGCGGTTGTATGGGGGAGGTCTTCCATCCGTCGACTGCAAACATACACTCTAGAATCCTGCTGTCGTGCTGTTCGTGCGAGTCGACAGTGGGGTGTAGACATGCCCATGACCAGCGAGACCATCACCAATCCGGGACCAGCGGGTTCGACGTAGCGGCGTGTTGTCCCTTCTGGGAAAGAAATAGGAAGCCCTCTGATCCAATTGTGCGACTCAGGTTCTGTTCATCCTTGAGGGGTCGACGCACCCTTCGCAACCGGACTCGGCACCTTCACCGTCCCCATGCCCCTCTCCTCATCCAACGCACTCCAATGCCAGTGATCCCCAGCCTTCCTCAACTCCAGCTTCGGCTTGCCGACATGATCCACCGTCCCCTTCCGTACCTTGGACGAACCGCCCTTCCCATCGATCTTAAACGCCCGCTTCACCTTGGCGACCGCATCCTCGCCCCGAACGATGTTGTCGCGGTCGCGTTTGCTCCACCGGAAAATCCACATACAAAAGACGAAAATGCAACCCGCGGCGCCGATGCCGACGCCGGCCCAGGCGCCTGGGTTGAGGCCGTTGCCGGTGGGGGAGGAGTTTTGGACCATGGAGGTCTTGTTTGGAGAGGATAAGGGTGTTTGGAGGGGATACTTTGTAGGAGATATGGGAAGGGAAGAGAAGGGTCATTGCGAGTAAGCCTCTCACGTTGTGTGATGTGTCGCTGTTGCTGTGCTGTGTGCTGAGAATAGAGCGTTGTGCAGACGCTATACCTCGCAGTTTGGGCGTTTACGAATACGAAAGTTCGTCCGTCCGTTACAGGGTCCATCGAGTGAGGGAGCGAGTGAGGGATCGAGTGAAGGATCGAGTGAAGGAGCGAGTGAGGCCACACGTGACTGGCTCGGCCAACACTTCTGTCACTCTACACCTCCTCGCTGCGCCCCGAGCTACACGACTTCTGTCCATATCGTCGGCGGACCGACCTCAAAACATCCCATGGCTCTTTCTCTCTCTCAATACAAACACACCACCACCACCACCACCACCACCATCACCACCACCATATGTCGCCCAAAGATTCCCCCGTCTCCTCCGCCACCGTGCCCCCGTCGCCGCCGTCCTCGCCGAAACAACATTGTCCCACCGTCGACCGCCTGCTCCGGATTATCCGCCTCCACAAAGCCGGATCCCGCCCAAACCACCCCGAGGAATACCGACCATTCTCTCTCCCAGCGGCCCAGTTAGAAGAGTTCCAACAACGCCTCGGACAGCAGGGACTAGACGGTTATTTTGGGGACAAGCTCCGTTGGGACTACGACCCGCGCGAGAGAGGAGGGTCGTTCAAGCTCCGCATGCCCAGTCAGGTGCATGAGAGGTTCACGGCGTTGGTCGATGATGCCATCTACGAGTCCCTCAAAGGCTTGTCGGTTGAGGTGAAGGCTTTGGAAGACGTATACAAAGGACGGAGTACCACCATCGCCTTACACGCCCCTCAACTCGAGAATTCCAGCCAAGAAAGCGAGCAGGAGGATGTCGTGGCGCACCGCAGCCCCGATGCCACATTCTACCACTGTTCCCGGGACGCTTTGCCCATGTGCGTGGTCGAGGTCAGTTACTCCCAGCAGAGGAAGAGCCTGCCTCGGCTGGCGGAGACTTACATTGTGGATTCGAGACACAAGATCAGATGTGTGGTGGGACTGGATATTGCGTATGGGACCGGAAGCAAGGAGGCGAGAGTGAGTGTTTGGAGGCCCGGGACGGAAGTCGATGAGGATGGAAAGAGGGTGGGGGTTTGTCGGTGTGATGTTGATGCGGTCGTTGTGAGGGGGAGTGACGGGAGCGTGGGGGAGGGGGAGTTGGTTTTGAATATGCGGGACTTCGTTCCGAAGAGGTTGCTTGAAGAAGCCGATGCCGACAAGACAATCGCAATACCCTTCGCCCGCCTCGCATCCTTGCTCGCCGCCGCCGAAGCCCGCTCCTCCACCACGAGCCCGCCTCGAAGCCGCTCCTCCACACCTGAGACGTTCCGCAAGAGAAAGCGATCCCCATCAGAAGAGTTGTCAGATGGTCGTGAGGCGGCATACTTGAGGCTGGAAGAGGCCGAGCTGGAGAAAGAGACGACGTTGGATGGGGAGTGGACGGGTCCTGGGTGGACGCAGGAGGAGGGCGGGGTGGAGGTTGTGGAGAGGAGAAGGAGTAGTAGGAGTAAGAGTGCGAGGGTGGTTGGGGAGGCCAGTTGATGCTGCTGGTGGGTTGGGCTTGAGTAGCTCTTAAGAGACACAATACAATCGACGCCGGGAAATTCGTGCCAGTGTACCCTACTTGGTCTGGTTAAAGTGGAGCGTATCGAGCTGCCGTCTCTCTACCTCTTCGTAAGCGACCGCGCTGCTGACTGTACTCCAAGCTGCTTAGACGGCGTAGGGTCGACGGGGATGAGTGTTCCGCTTTGAGCGGAATGCCGAGGGAGGGTGCGTCGAGCGAAAGCAAATGGCAGAAACAGAGGCACAGAGATATATGGGACCGATGCTTCGCCGGAGATGTGCAAGCACCACTGTCTTCAACTCTGTAACGCTGGAACGCTGGACGGTTAACCACAAGACTGAGCAACCTGTGGAGACTTGAATCTACGACAAGACAGCAGGCCATGTTCTGTGACGGCCGACCGATCAATTCAGGCATGACGGAGTAGTCCCGGGCTCGCCAGCCTTTGCAGCAAGGTCGCTGCGTACAAAGAGAGGTCGGGAAGGGACCACTTGGCATCGGATGTTGTCTGCACGAGATCCGAAAGCACTCAAACTCGCAATGTGTTTTCGGCATACGTCGATGGCACGGAGCATACACATATTCTCCGGGATCCCTGCCATCTCACGGGAGGCCTGAACGCCTGAAAACAGTACGCCTTCTCTTCACTCGCTGCATTCCCTGCAAGAGCCGGTACTTTTAATATCGCCCTACCCATACTGGGCCATGACGAGCTTCGACACAGGCAGTACTGGCGGATTTTGAAGAACATAGTCACAGCAACATATAGAGCTCGGATCCATCTCGGAAAATCCGATTTGATGGATTTTGGACAAGGGCGATCTCGGCACAGATAAGCCATCGATACCCGCGACCGCTTGGCCTCCGGCGCCCTACAATCAACAGCTGGCTTCCCAATGCTTCTCCAACCTTCGCTAAATCTGCAGTCATCACAATATCAATGCCCGGCCGACAGATCGTTGCCCCATCTGCTGTACGATATATCAAAACGTCACCACTGAGCTCGAGTCTTCCGCTGCGTTGCGGACAATCGCCACTGCTTCAGATTCACTCGCGGGAAGCATTGGCCAAAAGCCGCGCCAGGATTTATACTTCGACTCGCAGCATCATACAACCACCTGGGAAGACTTCATCCTCCAGATCGATATCAACCTCATCACTGTCGAAGATGAACTTCGGATCGGACAACTGGGCAGGTGCCCATCCTGAGATCGCAGCCGGTCTGACCCAGCACGCCGCTGGTTTCGCAAAGCCGTATGGAGAATCAGATATCGATGCTACCATCGAAGAATCACTCAAAACCGCTTTCGAGCATGATCTATCCGCCTTCTTCGTCGCAACCGGCACCGCCGCCAACTCCCTCGCGCTCACCGCTGTTTCGAAACCAGGCGGAATCGTCTTCGCCCATCGCGAGGCTCACATCGTCGTTGATGAATGCGGCGCTCCAGAATATCTCTCTGGCCAGCTACGGATATGCCAGATCGATGGAGAGCAAGGAAAGATGAACCCAAAGGCACTTCGAAAGGAAGTGGAGCGGATTGCCTCTTACGACGTCCATGGCGGCCGTCCCGTCGCCATCAGCATCACGAATCCAACAGAAAGCGGCACAGTGTATACGTTGGCCGAAATCGACCAAATATCCGTCATCGCCAAGGAGTTCCATCTCCCCCTCCACATGGATGGCGCACGCTTTGCCAACGGCCTCGTCTCACAAGACTGTACCCCAGCGGAGATGACCTGGAAACGCGGCGTCGACATCCTCTCCTTCGGCGCCACCAAAAACGGCTGCTGGTGCGCCGAAGCCGTCCTTTTCTTCAACAAACCCCTCGCACAAGACTTCCGCTTCCTCCGCAAACGAGCCGCACAACTCTTCTCCAAATCCCGTTTCGTCTCGGCACAATTGGAAGCCTACCTCAAAGACGACCTCTGGCTGCAAATCGCCCGCCACTCCAACTCCATGTGTCGCGAAGTCGCCGCTCTGTTCGAGAAGCGAGAGGGTATGCGAGTCGTGCGGACCCCGCAGGCGAATGAGCTTTTCGTCGTCATGAAGGCTGAGGATGCGGAGAGGTTGGAGAAGGACGGTGTTGTGTTCTTGCAGTGGCCGGAGGCGGGGATGGGAGAGGTTAAGAAAGGCGAGGTTGTGGGGAGGTTCGTGACGAGTTTCGCCACGACGGGGGAGAGTGTGAGGGCGCTGGGGAAGTGTCTTGGAGTCGAGGCTGGTAAAGGGACGGTCACCAATGGTGTTAACGGACACTAACGGCAGCGCATCGGTCGGAGTGGTGATAAGAAAAAGCTGCGAGGCAATCGCCAAACCTGCTCATTCGAGGCGGTATAGACCAAAAGCATTCGGTAGACGCTTGGTTGTCGTATGGGATAGATGATCGCTTAGATGGCTCTCTGTTGACTAAAATCCTTGGATCCTTTTGTCACCTTCCTAAAATCTCTAGATTACAAGACGCAGTCCTCGCCGGGAATTCGTTAACATGGACCCTCTATACGCTAGTTCCTTATGTCGTTCAGCGTCGTATGTGAGGAGGAGATTTTGGTGTTAGGGTGTGGGATTGCGGGGTTTTAAAGGGTTGGGTGGGTTTGTTTGGCTGAGCGACGAACTCCCCGCTATCGAAAAGATCAAAGATTTAAGCAGACCATCCTATCAACTTCAAAAAATCTCCAGATTGCAAGACGTAGTCCTCGCGGGGGATTCGTGAATATCGACCCTCCCTCGGTACGCTAGTTTATCGTTTAATGATGTATGGGAGGAGGAGATTTTGGTGTTTGGGTGCGGAGTTGGGGGGGTTTTGATGGGCTGGGTGGGTTGGGTGTGTGGGGGGGTTGGTAGGGGAGGAATTGCGAGATAGGCTTGTTTGTAAGAGCGGGACGACTGTGTAAGGAGGAGGAGTGTTGAGATGGGTCTTTAGGAGAGGGAGGGGGGATGGGACGCCCCTCCCTCGAAGATAAATGCCTGGATCCCTCAAGACGCAATCTACCAGCTGTCTGCATACGCCACGGCGAAAACTCGCCGAGCGGAAACGAAGCAAGAATCTTCTGCATCCTCGAGTCGCTGATGAACTCACTGAAGCGAACAATACTGTGCCAGACAACGAAACTGTAGCCAAGTAGTAGGAAGTTTTGGTAATCTGTAAGGCACTTATGTGCCCGGGCATTAGCGTCATCGATGATTAATGGCTGCATAGCTGGGGAAGTCACTGCATCCGGCCGGGATGCCCGAAGAGGAAGTAGGATTAGTGATATCGCTGCAAGGCTATCTGCTCAGAGAGGTATCTGCCATGGTGCTTGGAAGATACAAAAGGCGTTGAAGGACGTGACGGTTTTGTCTGCTACTGACACCAGCAGCATTTCAAACATATCGAGATCATGCCATCCCAAACATACCTCGTCATCGGCGCCTCGCGCGGGATTGGCTACGGCCTCGTCGAGCAGCTCAGCGGGGATTCATCGAACAAAGTCATCGCCACCGTCCGCAAACCGTTCGACTTCGGCAAGTCCAACATCGAAACCCTCGTCCTCGACCAATCCTCCACCTCCTCCGTGCAAGCCGCCGCCTCCAAACTTTCCACCCCAGTCGACACCCTCATCCTCAACGCCGCCATCGGCCTCGACGAAGCCCTGCTCTCCACCACCGAGGACCGTCTGCACGAATACATGAACACGAACATCCTCGGCGTCCAGCGAGTCGTCAACGCCTTCCTCCCCGCCCTCCGCAAGGGCACGGCGAAGAAGATCGTCATCATCACGAGCTACAGTGGGAGTAATACTGCCCAGAGAGGAGCGGAGTTTGGTTTCAGGGGCCCGTATGCTGTTACCAAGGCGGCGAATAACATGCAGGCTGTGCAGTTGCATAATGAGTTGAGAGGGGAGGGGTTTGTTGTTGCGCCTGTGCATCCTGGTTGGGTGAGTTGGCAATACCATTTGTTCATCTAGAACCTCCTTTTTTGAAATTGATGCTAACGATGTGTGTGGTGGTGTAGGTCGCGACGGATATGGGGAGTCTGGCGATCAACGACCGGGTGCCGGAGGGGGTGAAGCCGATGCCGGTGGAGGACAGTGCGGCGGGGCTGATCAAGGTGATTGATGGGTTGACCACTGAGGATTCGGGCAAGTTTTGGGGGTTTGATGGGAGTAGTATGGCTTGGTGAGCGGGATGGAGAGGAGATTGCAGCTCGCAGCCGCCAGGTTTTCTCTCCAGCAATGGAAGCCTATTAACGCCTCTTAGCAGCTCAGTGGCATGCTCGTAGTATCTATCCTTGATAAGGGAGCGGTCTCCCAGAAACAGCCGCAGAACAAAAACTCATCCCTCCTCCTCGTACGGCTCAATCGCCACCTTGGCCTCCATCACCACCTTCAACCCACCCCACACCAAGCTCGCCGCCTCTCCCAACCCCCCAAAACACGTCAACATATCCACCGCCCTGCCCACATGGTCGGCCTTGATGAAATCCCCACCGACCTTCCCCATCGGCCACTTTGGCTCCGCCAAATCCAGCATCGCCTCCGCGATCTGTAGCAACAGCCCCACTGGACAAGCCATCACCTCCACCTGCGCGAACACATGGGCGATATCGCCCGCCTCCTCGTCCCACACGCACAGATCCACCTTCAGCAGCATCTTTTTCGTCGGCGGGTACACCAGATACTCCTGCAAACGGGGATCGCTCTCGTCCAGCCCCATCTCCACCTTGTCCCGATGCCAGCGCAACGAGACCTCCACCACGGTGAGGTTCTGTGCCGGGATGACCTTCACGCGGGGCGCGCTCCAGTACTTGTGCTCCCGCACGCCGGGGATGTCCCACCGGGCGTCGAGGGCGTTCCCGCGGCGGGAGGGGATGGCGCGTGTTCCGTAGGGACAGAGGACCGGGTTGAAGCGCACCGCAGGGGCCAGAGGAGGGCGACGTTGAGGGCGGGTGAGCGCTGGATGGTGAGGTTGGTGGCGCGGAAGGCCGAGCGGGCGGAGCGGACGGAGGAGGCCGGGAGGGAGGGGAGGATTTTCTGGGATGGGGGGGTTAGTTATGTTGTCGTTGGTGAAGGGCTCGTGTATCCCCTGGGAATTGGAAGGGATCATGCTGACGATGGTCATATCGATATATTCGACCTCCATGGCATCCAGGGGATACCTGCCAAGAAACCCCCTTCCACATAGGAATCTGAGGGGATAATCAGGGGCGTAAACATACCTCGACAAGCGCAAAGCGCGAAAAGACCTCTTGGGTCGCGGTGAGCATTCTGCCCGTATCTTGGGCGTTTCCCGGAGCCATTGTGTATTTGTGATTGTGTGGGAGCAATTGGGGCTGCGAGGAGGGTGAAGTTTGGAGAGGGAGGACAAACGCGCGCAAGGCGCTAGTGCTGGAAATATCCCTGCTAGCGCGGAATGGAGCGGGCTTATATGTACTTCACGTGTGCAGTTTGACCATCATCTCTCCAGTCTTCTCTGACAGATACGACGGTAATGAAGGTTGTTGTTGCCATGGGTCGTGTTATTATGGCGGAGAAGAATGAGGTTCAGGACAGGGCGACTGCTTTGTCGCTAAGCCATACCACGAGCGACGATCGCGACCACTCTAACAAAATCATTCCACCTCACACCACAACGGCGACCGCTACCTCGCCACCCAGGACTTCTGCCTTCCTCCCGCAAGAGCTCAAGGACATGGCTGCCATGGATGGTACCAACAAGGCGCAGAAGAAGGAGACTTTGATATTGCTCAACAACAAGACGCGCGACGGCCACGACGACACTATTACACCATCTACTACTACGCCGACCCCTACCTCGCCACCGAAGACCCTCGCAGATCTTCCACAAGAGCTCAAAGACACCATCATCAACGACTTCCTCCCGGAGGCGTTCCTCTCTTCTCCCGACAACACGCCAACCATCCCCCTCGCGTTGGCGCTCAATGAACTGGCGCCGCATACACGCTCCATTCGATGATGGGTATCAAGCTACCTCCTACGGCTGAGGAGTGGGTCGAGGCCATCGAGGCGAAGAAGGTCGCTCTCACCATTGACATCAAGGCCAGCGCCACCTTCAGCCAAGACAAGAACCACCCCAATAGAAGCAACAACTTCTTCCTCCGCAACTTCTCCTCCATCACGCTCAACCTCGACTTCCATTCTGACCACATCGTAAGCTACAGTCTCGACAACGATGAAGTCAAAGCATCACTCAGCATCAGTATCCATTGAGGCCACTGGATCCTCAGGAACACGAAGTGGATCGGTGTCGGCCATGAGCGCAGCCCTGGCCGTCATCTCTGGCATTGGGGCTTCGGACGCCTCAACAACTCCCGCCAAATCCCTGTGGGCTACGTGAAGGACGAGGCCGAGGACATTGCTCGCTGTGCTCTGGGAAGCTGTGGAGGGACGTACTCTGGGCGGGGGCTGGTGGACAAGCTACTGTTTGTCTTGCAGGAGGTTCTAGAAGTGGAGGAACAGAAGGAGGAGGCCCGGTTTCAGCGCCTGAATAAGCTCTATCATGGCGATTGTTGGTTACTACAAGATCCCCCTCTTGGGTACTAAGTGCGTGGAACGCAAGTGCGGTGCAAGGGACTTGGGTTTCAGACATGATGGTACTTTCAGTATGAGGACGACACAGGCAGTTTGACACTAGAATGAGGGTGCAGGCTAAGAACAATGAGTACTTGAGCTAAATAAAGGGGGCTCTTGTCTCTCTAGCTACCACCTCGGTAGACCAGACAAAGAACGCGAATGCCGCATTGGGTGACTCCTGCACTCCTATCTATCTCCTATGTGCATCCCTCCTTGAAGACCTGCTTCCGTGCGTCGCTCGTATCGATGTCATCACACGCTCTTTGACATTCATGAGTTTCATCTTTATTGCACCTGTCTTAGTTCTATTGTACGTACGTGTCTTGTATACCTTTCAAACACGTGCTCTTCAATAGTAAGCATTTGACAGCAAACTATACTACAAGAACACGTGTTTGCTACTGTTTCTGAAACGGATAGTATCCGGATACTCGTGATGTTTGTGTACAGCATCTAATGACAAATGATACATGTGAAAGCAGGTTTTTGCACGTGCTATGTAGGAATCTATTATCGGGTGTTTGTAGAAGCTGGAGTCTTATATAGGAGCAGAGTCTGCTTACATGTGGCCTTATTCTGTGTGGAAGATTCCTCAGATCGCCGCCGTTTGCCCGCGTGTTTCATCTCCGCCAGCGCCAGAATTTCCCCTTCTTTTCGCCACCTCATCCCAGAACAACATCAGCTTCAAGCCCTCCAGCAAGATGTCCAACAGCAGAGACGGCAAGATGGCCTCGGGGAAGAATGAGAAGAATTCGAAGACCACGCTCGTCACCATGCCGCAGGAGCTGCTCGACAACATCATCCGCCTCGCTCTCCCAGCCGCACTCCTCGTCAAAGCGCACGACTACGTCTCTCTCGACCTAGACGACGATCCCGAGAGCATTAATGGATTCTTCATGGAGCTAGACAGCCCCTGGCGCGAGGTAGTCGGCATTCGCCTCCTACACAGCAAGATCAAGAAAGCCGTGGACGAGAGCATCACGAAGATCAACACACTCGACATCACCGTTATCGACCACATCAGCAATACCGTCTTCGATGCAGCAGCGAGCAGACCGTTTGGCAAATGCTTACAACTTGCGCAGTGGATGAGCATCATTCAGAAGCAAGAAATCAACACCATCGTGGTCGGTAACGAGCACATGGAGCTGCTCGCCTTCGACGACGCCGGCGGACGTTTCACGCTCCAGCATGTGAACGACGGGTGGAGACTTCAGCGCACCCAGTGGACACGAAATGCCTGTGCACTGACGGCGTCCTCACTCGTGCCAGATCATTTTGAGCGAGAAAGGGCGTTCCATACCTTGATGGTGCTTTGGTCGAAGGAAGGGCTCTCTGCTGCCACTGTAAGCCTGGTGATAAAGGCGACGACGCTCGGCAGCCAGTGCCTGTGTCTTCAGTCATGGGCACCGACTGGTGTCGGGATGTTTGGGATTGTGGCGTATTTGCGGTCTAAGATGGAGTGGCAGCTGATGGCGATGGAGAAGAGGAAGGCGGGGTCGTTGGAGTTCGAGGATGGCGAGGTGGTCGTTGAGGGATAAGATTGAGTTAGAGAGTGCGTGCTGGGGAACATGAAAGAGTACACTGCGCGAGGAAGGTCGTGCAGAGGGTCTGAGGATGGCGCGAGACCTGTTGTTGGATCTCTCTTTGGTCTGATGTCAGTCGGGAACCAGAAAACGTGTGACAGCGTCTGCACTAAGAACGACAAACATGCTTTGCATAGCAATGCACAAATTTCTGCGTGCAAACTATGACTTCAACAGACTGTCCTGCTATACCGGACCCATACGGACGTATGTAAGCCTGGTACAAGATTGTCAAAGCGAGGAATATCATGAACTGAAAATCACTAGAAATTCCACACGAGTTTGCTGGAGAAAGGAGTCTAGCCAGTTCCCTGTGTGCTTCCAATACTTTCAAGAGGTTCTGAGAGCAATCTCAGCCTAGGTAGGCCGCGAGCCTTAGTAAGATGTGCTGCCGTTAGCATTGAGCTGATCAGGCTCGCCAATCTCAAAGCCACCAGGCACGATCGGCCGAGGCAGTGTATCCTTGGGACAGATGCTGTGGCTTTATAGCATGCATGCATTGGGGTGAGGTGGTTGGTATACAGCTCTTGGATCAACACGCCACAGTCACACCGCAGCAAGCTCAGCTGCAAGCACTCCGCCCCACGAGGGCGGCCTCCTGCCCAGCCTTTCTGAACACTTCTGACCTGGAAACATGGTTCTCTCTCCTACCCCGATCTTCATCGTCATGCCAAAGTGAAAACTTTGACGCTGCGAATTCCAAAATGCGGCTCCTCCAAATCACAGACGACGGCAGCTTGAGCTTCACATACGACCTCAGCGATGACAAAATTCCCAGATACGCCATTCTGTCCCACACCTGGGGCCCGCCGGAGCACGAAGTCCTCTATCAAGACGTTCTCGACGGCAGCGCATTGGCAAAAGATGGGTTCCGAAAGATCAGGCTTTGCGCCGATCAGGCTAAGCAAGAAGGGCTGGAGCATATCTGGGTTGATACCTGTTGCATCAACAAACACAATTCGGTCGAACTCTCGGAGGCTATCAACTCGATGTTCAAATGGTATCAAAAAGCGGAAGTATGCTATGTCTGGCTACCGGACGTTTCAGGAAAAGACCGTGATCAGGGCGAGCAGCAAGACGGGCGTTTGGATACCAGCATTCGAAAGAGCAGATGGTTTACCAGAGGATGGACTTTGCAGGAACTGATTGCCCCCAAAGATGTCATTTTCTACTCCAGGGAGTGGGCCAAGCTCGGTGACAAGAAGTCGCTGGAACGTCTCATATCCGAAATCACGAGAATTCCCGCGAAAGCTCTTCGAGGCGAGCCTTTGGAGCAGTTCAGCATCACAGAACGACTGTCATGGCAGGACAGCCGTAAGACCACCAAGGAGGAAGATAAGGCATATGCTCTTCTAGGGATCTGTGGCGTCAACCTGCCTTTGATATACAGCGAAGGCCAGGAAAACGCATTCCGGCATCTGAAGACCGAGATCGAGAACGTTTTCAAAGGTGCGGAAGGGAGTTGATTCGGGTAATGAGTTTCAGTACTTACTGACGGACGCAGGAGTCAAACGCGAGGACTTTGCGGTACCCCTAGCCATCGACGATGTCATCGGCGTGGAATCTTTCGTTGCCAGGCAGGATGAGCTGAAAAAGATGCGGGAAGTGTTGAACAGTGATGGTAGTCGCCGAACTGTCGTCATTCACGGCCTGGGAGGCATGGGCAAGACTCAACTGATGATTGCTTACGCGAAACGGCACAGGAACGATTACTCCGCCATCTTCTGGCTGAACGCAAAGGACCTCGATAGCTTGAAAGCGAGCTTTGCTAATATCGCGCGGCAGATCTTGCAAGTCCATCCCTCTGCTAAGCACCTTACGGCTTTGGATCCCGTCGCACCGAATGTGGACACGGCTGTGGACGCTGTTAAAGCCTGGCTGTCGCTCCCCAGCAACACTCGCTGGCTCTTGTTGCTCGACAACCTAGACAATCCGAAGGTACCAGACAATCCTGACCCTGAGCCAATCGATATCCGAAAGTTTCTCCCTTCGGCGCAGCAAGGCTTCGTGGCAGTCACTACTCGATCATCTCGTCTAGACATCGGTCATCAACTACATCTGCGGAAGCTCAACAGTGCAGAAGATAGTCTCAAAATCTTGTCCGACTCATCTCACCGTGACATCACGCTCCACGATGATTCAGCCCCACAACTCACGAAGAGATTGGACGGATTACCCCTTGCGCTAGCGACTGCTGGTGCTTACCTTCGTCAATCATCTATGGACCTCTCCGAGTATTTGCGTTGGCACGACAGCGCGTGGGCAAGATTGCAGCGAACGAGCCCAGGCTTGGTATCTTACGAAGACCGAATGCTCTACTCTACCTGGCAAGTCTCCTTCGATCAAGTTGAAAATATCAACCCGCTCTCAGCTGGACTTCTTCGATTGTGGGCCTATTTTGACAACCAGGATCTCTGGTATGAGCTCCTTCGCCACGACGAGGAAGAAATGGAAGACCGACCCCAGTGGATAGCCGACGTCGTGAAGGACAAGTTGACTTTCGAGGAGGCTATTCGGGTCCTTCGCGATCATGGCTTGGTGGAACATCACCCTTCTTCGCTTGAGCTTACGGAATCAGCCGGCTATAGTATCCACGCCTGCGTACACTCCTGGACACGAACCGTTTTGAACCCTGGTGGCAATGCGGAGCTGGCCATAGTTGCACTGAGCTGTATAGCGTTACACGTGCCAACCCGTGATGATGAGAAACACTGGCTGGTGAACAGGCGGCTTCATAGCCATGCCTCCTCCTTCACAATCGCCGACCTTACGGACCGATGGTACTCGCCAGGACTTGCTTGGGCATTGTCTGAGATTGCTGGGCTTTACCTTTACGCCGGAAAATCCTGTGAGTCTGAGTTACTGTTAGATCGACTTTGGTGCGATTTGAAAGATGCAAACGATGATCTACCCTTGAAATTCCATACTGCTCACAATCTGGGAGCCTGCTGTGTGAACCAACACAATCTTTCAAAAGCAGAAAATATGATACGTCATGCAATGGAAGGGCGGGAGAGAGCATTCGGTCCGCACCACCACTCAACACTCGAGTCGGTGGGTTTATTGGCGAGTACGCTGGCGCGCAAAGAGCAGTTAGCACAAGCCAAGGAACTGTATCGACGCGTCCTTCAAGGTCAGCAAAAGGCATTTGGACGAGATGACCTGGTAGTTCTTCAAACCGCGTGCAAGCTAGGAGAGGTCTGCATCCGCCTTGAGCATTTTGACGAAGCCGAGGGCCTTCTGCAACAAGCAGCGCAAGGGTACTCACGCTCTCATGTATCAGGTCATCCAGATTGCCTTCGAGTTATGTGGTCTCGAGGAAACCTCTACGAAGCCAAAGGTGATTTGAGCATGGCCGAGGACACACTGGTACAACTTGTCCAATGCCGAGAGAGCGCATTAGGCCGTGATCACCCCGACACTCTTGTCTCATATTACAAGCTAGGCAACGTTTTTCGCAAACAGAAGAACTGGAGTGAAAGCGAGAAGTTTCTGCTACTCGCTCTCAAGGGCTACGAAACTGTGTATGGACGGGACGCTGCCAGAACGCTTGAGGGCCCGGTCAATGGTCTTGCATTGCTTTACAAGAGCCAGTGCAGATTTGATGAGGCGGAGCAGATGTACCTAAGAGCATTACGAGGCCTCCTCGAGCGTGCAGTCGGGCAGGATCACAGCACGATATTGGTCATGGGCAGTTTCGGCAACATGTACGGCAAGCAAAGCAGGTTTGACGAAGCAGAAGAGTTGTTACTAAACGCTCTAAGGGGATACGAGGCGCTATATGGCGAAGACCATGGAATGACGATCATGTACCCAGTCATTAATCTCGGACTTCTTTACGCTGAGCAAGGTCGGGTCGTGAAGGCAGATGAGATGTATCAGCGCGCATTGCCAGCAAGAGACCGATTGCCGACGGAACGCCAGGAGGACGTTGACCGCCTCGGCAGGCAAATCAGCCGGCTTCGCCACGAACAGGAAGAAGAGCGTGACAGTCCGTCAACACCCGCACAGGAATCATCAGATGATGGACATGAGCTGTAGAAAGAGGCAATCGAGAACCACAGCCACGAAGACCAAAGACCACGCCCCGATAGTGTCGCGAGCAACACACACGCTAGGCGTCCAAAGTCGAAAGCTTATATATCGAAGATTCTAGTGGGAATCAAATGTCGGTTGCTCCAGGACAAGGCGGTCCCCTCGACCCGACGATGACATCCCGTGGTAGGAAAACATAGAGGCCAAAGAGATGTCGACTGCTTGCCCGAGTATTCCTGAGGCGTATCCGGGGCAGAAACGACCAGAGGCGTGTCGTTGGTGTACTAAACAGCCGTCTTGCAGTGGGGAGACTCTGGAGACCTCGGGGTATTGTGAAGATTGCCTCAAGTGATGGTAACGTCTAAGATCAAGACAGAAAAGGGGGCAATGGAAGAAGCATCAGACGGCGTATTGCCTAAGCCAGGCAACACTTTACCCATCCGCAGTACCGACACGGCGAACTCCATGTCGACCATGTCCAGACACCTCTATACCATAGACCCACATCATCAATCTCGAGCACCGCAAGACCAAGACCAAGAACGAGGCCCCCATTCTCTTCCACAGTCATGAACAGAATAGAACAGAACAGAAAAGAACGACTGCACGCATCAGTGACACCGTCCTGCTCCCTACCTGATGCTTTCGCTGTGCCTTGGCAATCAACAAACTCCGCAGGGACCAGCCAGAAGCCCTTCGTCGGAATCGTTCAAGTCCCCTTTCAGTCGTTTCTCCTTCGGAATTCTGTGGAGTTGATATGCCATTGGCGAACGCACACTGTGTAAGACAGACTGAGGGCGAATGCAGGCGCAGGGATCGATCATTGCCGATGTCTCTCAGCACTTCGGCGTATCGTTGAAGCAATGTTCTGGCAGCAGATTGTCAAGGTAGCGACGTGGAAGCTGGCAGAAAGCGAGGTTTTCGATCTCATCCATTCGAAGCACACACGATGAAGCTGCCTGAGGCGATGAAAGCAGGGCGCTGCGCCTGTAGCTCCATCAGCATAACGACGTCTCATTTCTCACCGAGATTTGTGCCTTCTACATAGCGAAATCAATGAAACATTCTGCGATCTGTCATTTCTACACTACTCTGTCGTATGTCGAATACGGATCAAGTTCAGCTCAAGTTTTATACAGCCGTCAAACACACAACCTCTCTCTTCACACCTCGCAACGCCACCCATCAAAGAAAAAGTCCATATCAATTCAAACCCCTCATACCCTTCTCAAGAAACAATCCACCAAGCCCCACCCAACAACCCCAAAAGCACAACAGCCGTCAAAATCCCCGCCCCAGCGCGATCCCCCGTCGTAACCGGGGCCAAAACCACCGGATTACTCCCCACATCCCCATCGCCCGTGCCCAAACTCGCATTGCCCTGACTGATACCACCCGTATCGTGCGCAACCGGCGCGGTGGCGTTCTGGATGAGATTCGCCTGGATGACCTCGAGGGCCGACATCTGCTGGCCGACTCCGCTGGTGCCGTCCCATACGCCGTTGTCGGTCCATTTGGTGCCGCAGGTGATTTTGTCGCTGCCGCCGTTGCATTGCGCCGCGGCGGCTTGCGCGCTGGTGTAGAGGAGGGGTTGGATTTGGGGGTAGAGCCAAGGGGCGAATTTCATCGAGGCGGCGAGGAAGCGGGAGAAGGGGGCTTTGAAACTGTGGATATTGTTAGTATGCGGTGGCGGGGGAGGGTGATTTAGGGAGGGGTGGTGCGGCATACCTTTGCTGATCGAGATTGCAGTTTCCTTGCGGTTCGCACGCCACTTCGAGCATGACTTTGTCTTTGAAGAACACACTCGAGGCATTCCAGAGGCCCTGTGCGCGGTCGTACCACACAGTGCTATTGGTGACACTCCACATGACCGACGCTGCGTTGAGGAGCATACCCGCGCTGTACGTCCACTGGACATGATCGAGCTGCGTACAGTTCAGTAACCCATCCGATCCATCGAAAACCTGGTACGTCGGGCTGATGAGTCCAATATCCGACATCCAGTTCCAGGACCTCGTGACCGAGTCCGCATACGACTGATTTCCAGTGTAAGCGTACAACCTCGCCGCGAGGTTCAGCAGTCCTCCGTTAGCAGGCGAGTTCTTATAATTATAACCCTGATTCCACTGGAAAATCTGCCATCGCAGTCCGCCGCCACAAAGCTCCGTATCCCAGCGATAATACTGCGAGTTGAACACCGCCTGCGCGACAGAGATCCAACTGGGCTGGTCCGCCGGTGGGTTCGGGAATGCATACTCAGCGGCGGACATGACGTCGAAGCCCCAGAACATCTGGTCGTCGTTTCCCTCGTTCTTCGTCTGGTTCGCTGGCATGAAGTCGTACGTCGGGCTGTACTGGAACACCAGCGCTTGGATTACCAGGTCGTTGTATTGCGTGTCGCCCGTGTAGTACCAGTAGTCGATCAGGGCGCCGAGCATTTCACCGCCTTCCCACCAGTAGTACGGCTGTGGTAGAATTCCTGGGGTGCCGCCGGGTTGGTTGCCGGTATACCATTCGAGCATTTTGCCGGCTATGGTTTTGGAGACGCTTCTGATAGAGTCTGCGAGGTGTCAGTGGGCAGGCCGGCTAGAGGCGGTATGGTCGGGGTACACACCTGGACTGGTCATGTCGACCTGGATGGCCGCAGTCGTCGCAGTCATGGCCGCCAATGCGGCGGGTAGGCTCAGAAACCTCATGCTGGGCGGTTTGTGATGATTCTCAGGCCTCGCCACTCATCCACGCGCACGCCGGCCAAGGCGCCTTCCTTCCCAAAACGAGCGTAACGGGCTCGGCGCCAAGCAGCCAAGACCTCGAAGTGAATGAACGAGATCTGTTTCCGTCTCCAACAATTCTCAGATGCCCGTTGATGGCAGTCGTGCGGACATGGTGTTGTTGTTGATGCAACAATGGTGAGAGAGGGAAAGGAGAGGTGTGCGCCGCGTCAGCAACACGAGGGCTGAGCGGCGGGCGCATGACAGGACGAATCGGAGAATACTTTCACGTCAATGAGAAGCCGTTGGGGGAAGGCCGCCATCCCGCTTTCTGGTCGACCCCAAGCCTAAACGGCTCTTGGCGTGGATGAGAAGCTTTTTTCAGGTCTCGCCGGAGAAAGCTTGCCGGGCGCTTGGATTACTTGGTTGTTGCTGCCCCTGTCGGTGCCGGATTTGCCGCAGGGTCTCACAACACTGATCTCTGGGTTTGGTGACGTCTTTTGCAACGCCTCTGGCCTTTATCCATCGTTCTTGTAGTCGTGCATTATTCTCACGACGTTATATCTGGGTGAAGAGATGGCGGAAACAGGCCGTTTTCTGCATTTGAGCTGCTTGTGAACTCTCAGCTCACTTTCCTTGCCGCCGCGACGAAGACGAAAATAGAACATGCGACAGGACCGAACCGAACATTTCGGTGCTTGTGATGGAGATGCGTTGCAGCTTGTCGTGGCTTTAGAAGATGTCCGCGGCCATGGTAATGATGTGTACTGATGTATCGGTAGGAAAGCACTCAGCAAGATGTAATTGCAATTGCCGCTGCACTCTTCTTCGGTGAAGCGGTCCGAAGCAAGTCCTCGCGAGGAATGTACTATCTTGTAGAGAAAAGATGCGATGCTGCTGCAAGAGCTGCGAAAATGGCTCACTGCAGCAAAAATGATCCCTCCAGATCACCCAGCTCCAACTGCTCAGCCAAGCCAAGCATGAAATCACCGCTGGCCATCGGCTGCGCAAGTCCATACAACTCGTCCCAAGCAGCCAAAAGATCATCCGCTCCATCAAGCCCATCACCAAAACCGCCGTCGGCGACCGCTGAAGTGTGATTGTCTGACATGGCTGCGGCTTGCTGTGGTAGCATCGGCTGCTGGGGCGTCTCCGCTGCAAGGAAAGTGTGATGCCGAATAGGTTCCAGCAATTCCTCGATGTCTCGAAGTTCGGCCTTCCTCAGCGGGGCGACGACGTTTCTAGCGCCGATCATGTTGTCGAGGACGGCGAAGGCGTTCTTTTGCCAGGATGGATCTGGTAAGTAGGATGGCAGCATGGCGCCCAGCAATGAGAGGAGTGTGCTCGAGGAGAAGACGTATTCGAGTTGGAAGGGCAGGAATGTTTCTGTAGGTATGTTGTCAGTGAGAGGATCATTCGTCGAAGTGTTACAAACGTACCAAGCAAGTTGCGTTCGGCGAGTGCAGCCAGCATGACGAGCACACTGTTCGCAGATTCGGCGCCGGCTCGAAGTAGGGCTTCAATGGGTGCTGCAAGGTGTTGTGGCTCTGATGGGTATGATTGCAGGCTCAGCATGAAGAGCCACATGACCAATGGCCGGGTAGCTAGGACGATGCACTGTGTTGAGAATCGTCAGCTCATGTCAAATTTTCAGCAGTCCATCATGATGATGGCTGGCGCTTACATGATGATATGACAGCGTAATGTGCCTGAAGATGTTTGGCAGATCTCCATTGGGCGACCTCTTGTAATCCGAGATGACACTTTCCAGATCTCTGGAGACGGCTGCGAGCTCATGCAATATGTCGGTAGTGCTGCTGATGAATGGCTGTCCCAGGCCCTTCTCGATGCTGTATACCGCTATATCTGGAATCAGCGGGAGCGGTACTTGAAAGCATATTTCCACTTACTGGTGCAAGTCTTGGCCATGAGCTTTGCGAGACGAACTCTCAATCCGAAGCCGTGAGCAAGAAGCTGCGAACCTTGCGCCGATGGGAGGGGAGCCGAAATCTCGTTCTCCGACAGATGATTCGGACAACCCATCGTCACTGTAAACTCTCGATCGAGAACATATACGACCCACCAAGCTTTGTGGCAGCGAGCGGCAAAGGCAGTATCGACAACATCGTCGGGGATTTGAAGATGAAGTCCTTCAACGTAGGCGAGACGGAGAGCCTGTCCGATCTGGGGCTATGTGTCAGATTATGGTGACCTGAAGTGATGGAATGCAAGCACTTACCAGCTGGTACGCCGAGATGCGCATATCAATCGCTTGGAAGTACAATGCAGCGAGCGACAGAACCTCCACAGCAAGAACGCCTTCCTCATGCATCTCTGCCACATCCGGCATCAGGGACATCGCTCGAGAAGCATACTCACTACCCGGTGGGCCTGCACTCGTTGACTGGCCCGGGTGGTTCAGAAAAGCCTTGCCGAAAGCCAGGATGAACAAGTACTGTACAAACCATAGACGATGGTTCCTCGCGGTCTCAAGGCATGAGACCTGGAACTGCTTGAGCCGTTTCATGAATTGTCCATCGTCTACGACAGCCCATAACTCCCGTAGGTGGAATTGCACGGTGCTGTAGAGGTAGGCAGTGTAGTCGCTCGATGGTAGGTTCTTAACGTCGGAAGCTTGGACAGTACCTCTTGGACTCCATCGTAGTCGGAAGGCTGCGCCATCAAGATTAGTCGCAGTAGGTGGGCGGGTTGAGTCTGGCGAGTGTGACTGGAGCAAGGCCAGGGCTCGCTGGCAGTAGGCCCATGATGAGGTCGGGCCCAGTGATCCTGCGAGAGTAGTCAGTATGCCGTGAGTTCAGACGGTTATTCCACTTACTGATTCGGCCAACGTTGTCGTAGATGTAGCTCAGGCTACTCCCAACCAGGGGATTGTGCGGCGAGGGGCCAGTGGGTGTTGCCCAAGCACCGCTGCCTTGATCATGAGCGGCATGAGCAGAAGCATCCGCTACAAAGACTATCAGCCCATACAACCTCCACAAATTCCTCTCCGAGATCTTACCGAGAGCATCCAGGCCAGCGGTCTGAGGACGAAGCCGAGGGTCCAGGTCTGTCGTCAAAGAATTGCTTGCCCCAAACGAGGCAGGCGACGGCGCCGGCCACGAAGAGCTAGTCTTCGGCCTCTTCGCCGGCCTCTCCTCTCGTTCCTCATTCCCATAACCCACCTGCTCCGACACACTCCCAAACCCAGCAGCATCAAGCCGCCCATCTCTCTCCACCGGCGTTTGACTCCGATCCAAGCCCTCCGCCTTCCGCTTCAGCTCCTCAAAATACGAAATCGGAATCGACACATGCGCCTCGTCGCTGGGGAAGACACACGCCACTCCACGTTTCGTGCACCGACCGCAGGGGTGTTCACCAGAACACCGGATCTTGGAGATTCGACATTGCTTGCAGCTGAGTTTTTCGGTGAGGGTCAGCGATGGGCTTCGGAAGTGCAGGCCGGAAGAGTTTTCTCTCACGCTTTTGGGGTCCGGCGGGGGACTCGAAGTGGTCTGCGCGAGGAGTCGTCTGGGCTGGCGTTGTCCATTTTGGCGTTAATATCCTAAATGCCGAATGCTATACGCTGCTGGTATTTCGTATTGATGTGGTGAGGATCTGGTCCAAGTCGGTATTGGAGTGCGACGTGAAAGCGGAGGTGCTCCTGTCGTTATCTGATCTTGCTGACTACACAGTGTTGCCCGCCAATGAGGGGGCTTCGAATTGTATGACGAGAAGAGCTGTCTGCATAACTTTGTGCAAGATGCATTCGTTGTTGGCAAATTCCTCCCGAGTCCTCAACAAAGTACATCAAACAGCAACAATAACGATCAAACTCGCAGCGACGTCAAAATAAAGCCATGGCGACTACACCCGGAAAGGAAGGCACACGAAGCTTAATTTTTGCGTGCACGTGCGAGCGAGCTCCTCGGAACGACTGGCCGCCTACAACGTCTCTTGCTCGATCTGGAACTCGGCCGAGCATCAGCTATGCCGGCTCTCTGAACAAGACGAATGCTGGCTCGCGGTTGGCTCTTCAGCTGGACACGGGTGCCCAATTTGACAGGATTGAGTACAACAAGTACACACTTGAGAGCGGCCAACCTCGAGACAGGGCAGCGATTGACTGCTCACGGCCTTGCTTTGGATCCTCAGGATGCACCATTTCCTGCTACGCCTCGAAACCCTGCAGCCCTACCTACGCGTGCTCGCGCCACTAGCCCCACGAGGCAACCGAATGCCAGTGGATCGGAACACCAGTTCGAGGACCCAGACTATCCCTTCAGCAGCGACAGCAATACAAGATCAGCTCAAGCTTTCTCATCACTGATGTTCACTGATGGTCGACACTGGCCGTCGAATACCTGTGTCGTCGTCGGACAGCAAAATCGGTGTCCAAAACCGACTTCTACAGGAGAGCTTCACGAGCTCCAGCTCTATTGACGATTGCTGCTAGGGGCTGGCCTATCGAACAGTACCTTATCGAGCATCGCATAGGATATGAGTTGCTTGGTTGGCCCGGGTTCCATTGACTATCTGGGAGATGATATCCTGCCGCTTCAGAGGGACAAGAAGGTAGGCTGCTGGAAGCTATGTTGTGTTTCTTCATTCTACTCTGCGCCTCCTATCGGGTGCTGTCATATCTGATAAACACATGATGGACACAACAGATTACGACGTCGTCATCGTGGGAGCTGGCATCTCCGGCATCTGCTTCGCATACAGACTTCAAGAACGCAATCCCCATCTGCGATACTGTGTACTAGAGAGTAGAGACGATATCGGTGGCACATGGAGCTTCTTCAAATACCCAGGTGACGCTCAAAGCGCACTCGCCAGCATCAACCTGCTGATACCTGGGAAGGCCTCCGATCAGATTCAGACCTCCATACCTTCGGCTTCCCATGGGCGCCGTGGACGGAAGAAGCGCCGATCGCACAGGGACCGGCTATTGTCAGCTACATGAGGAAGACAATTGCGGAAGCTGGCATCGATAAATCTATCAAGCTCAACCACAGAGTTCAGGGCTTGGCTTGGTCTCCTAAGAAGAGGCAGTGGTCGGTCAACACGAACGTCGAGGGTCACGTTGGTGAGATCAGCGCCAAGTTCGTTCTACTCGGCACGGGCTACTATGATTATGATGAGGCTCTCCACGCAGCGATACCAAATATCCAAGACTTCCGAGGACATGTCGTTCATCCGCAATTCTGGCCAGAGCATCTCGATTACTCGAGCAAGGATATCGTCGTCATCGGCTCTGGGGCAACGGCGATCACTCTTCTGCCATCACTGACCAAGACCGCTAAACATGTTACTATGTTGCAAAGATCGCCCAGTTATATCATGTCCGTCCCTGTCAAGGACCAGCTTGAATCCACGATTCGTCGCTACCTTCCTCGCAATTTGGCAGCCACGCTCATCCGACTAAAATGGATCTTCGCCCCAACCCTTTTTCGAGCCTACTGCCTCGCTTTCCCAACCCAAGCTCGGGGATACATGCACAAACTCACCCAAGCCGAGATCGGCCAAGACTGCTCTCTCGACCCAAACTTCACACCAACCTACAACCCCTTCGATCAAAGGATGTGCCTCTCCCCCGACGGCGACTTCTATGGAGCTCTCCGCTCGGGTAAAGCAAGCATCAAGACCGGCACCATTGCAACCATCACAGACAACAGTATCATCCTCAACTCCGGCGAGACCCTCCACCCCGACATAATCATAACAGCAACAGGCCTCAAACTCCGTCTCGGCGGCGGTATACCGATCACCATCGACAGCGAACCCTTCCACATCCCGAACGCCTTCGTCTGGAAAGGCCTCATGCTCGAAGGCTGTCCAAACCTCGCCTTCTCCTTCGGATATTTCGACGCGAGCTGGACGTTGGGCGTGGATATGTCTGCTCAACTAGTATGCAAGATTGTGAAGCAGATGGAGAGGGATGGCGTGGATGTCATTGTGCCGGAAAGGAGTGATGCAGAGAGGAAAGGGATGGAAGAGAGGAGCTTCCTGCAGCTTTCGAGCACGTATGTGGAGAAGGGGAGAGCGGCGCTGCCGAAGGTGGGGAATATGGGGCCTTGGAAGGCGAGGAGGACGTTTCTTTGGGAGTGGGTGGCGTTGAGGTTTGGGGATGTGAGGAAGGAGTTAAGGTGGGTTCGATCCGGACGATAAGGAGAGACGGCACGCAATGCATTAGCTGCCTGTTTCCTGAAGAGTTCGCAGCCACGTTGTTCACACGAGAACAAGTCTTTTCATGGCCTCTCGTTGCTGTCATCTCGCACTGTTCTGGCTCTGCCTACCCTGACCTGTGATTCTTCCTGATCTTTTCCCTGACCCGAGTCTTCAAACATAATCCGCCAACGCCCTCATCATGTTCCACCGCAATCCCTTCCTTGCGGGCAACTGCACACTATACGTCAGCTCTCCAACCATGAACTCCCTTGCCGATGCTGTCTCCTCCATCAGTCCCGGTACCTTGCTATATCAGCTCCACTTCCACCTCATCGACACCGGATTCTTGCAGGTGCCACAATCCATCGTTTTCACAATATCCTCAGTGAAAGGGTGAGAAACGACCAGGGGCGTCGGAAGGTTCGCGATGTCGATTATGGCACTGCCCATCGGGATAGCGGCGCTGGCGGAGACTTTGACTTCGATGGACTCATCGTGGCCGGATGAAGATGGGATAGGAACTCATTCAAGGTAGCAGACTTCGACCTCATCGCACTTTCTCGGCGTGGCGTACATGGCGTAGTCCCAGCGAGACCTCCAGTGCTCGTCCGTCACGGTACTCTTGTCCTGCACGAGGAAGAAGATAGTCCCACCAAAGCGATTGTGGCGCAGAAAGATGGCAGTGTTGTAGCATTTGCTGATGATGCGGGAAATCTTACCCTCGGGCTTGCTCGTGTTGCGGCGGGAGACGTTGAGCTTGCGGCGCCAGAAATGGCTTTGGTGCTGGGAGGTGAGGCGGATATCAAAGAAGGCGTCGTTGAAGAAGGCGTAGGAGGAACCGAGTGGTGGTATGTCTCCAGCTGGGAGCAGGGCGGCGAAGAGGCGGGAGGCGAGTCGGTGCGAGCCTCTGATGATGGCGCGGGTGCCCTTGTTGATGTGTTGCGCCTTCCAGAGGTCGCTGATGGGGAGGTGGTTGAGGATGCTCTCGAGGAGCTCTGTAGTGCCGAAGGCCTTGCCGATGGCGGCCATGTTGAGAAGTTTCTTGTTTCTTTGAGCAGCAATGCCCAGAAACTCCGATCCGACTACGATACCGAGACGATCGATGCGGTGCTGCTACTACGTAAGCCGTTGGGGATGTCAAGCGAAAAATTGGAAGACCTTGCGGATGGGGTGAGCTTTCCACGCCAAGCCAGCCTGTGCAGTTTCGACTTTCGTGCCTTCCTTTTAAGGCCGCTTTACCCAAATATCACCCTTTTCGACCATTCGCGCTCCATACCAGCTGATCGTTATCTTCTTCCCGATCCCAAGACCTCTACCAGCGCAATATATGGGCATCATTCGAACTTCTCTCACCACGGGGCACATTGCCATTGCCAGCATCTTCAACACCGGCGTTCAACAAACAATGATCACTGCTGCGACAATTCTAGCTGCCTGATCGTATGTGATTACCTTTGCTCCAATCATTGAAGCGCAGTCGCAATACATCTCGTAGGGCTTCGATACCTTCCAGGCAGCGACGACTATGGCAGCAAGGAGAACTCGTATCCTGCAGACAATGGGTATCACCACGACAACGCGTATACTCACAAAGCTGATTGGAACGCCAAGCGACACAGTAACAATCGTTGATCGTACTTCACGACTCTCGAAAATCTCGTGCTGGGCCAAGTTCTGGTTTTGACGAAAGTCTGATCCTCTGTCGATCTGGGAACGAGTGTGACCTTGTCGCAAATAAACTTTGAAATTTGAACCACTCAGGTCCAGACCGTGGTGTCAACAAGGGTGTTTCCAGGATCGCCATGTTCGGACGGCGGACGCTACCGTGGGCTCCAACTTACCGGGATGGAACTCGACAGATCCATGCATTGTGGTGTTGGTTCCCAACTTTAAATCGACTTCAGATCTTGCTTTCTCGCTCAACTCATCAAACAAGCAAATGCCGCTTCTTGGCTTGACAGGAGTCAATTCCCTGACTGCCGAGTTCTTCGACATATTGAGGGTATAAGCGCTACGAGCAATCTCAAGCATTGTCTGCGTCTGCACAGACTGCGAGGCATAGTGCATCATACTGCAGACCTTGGAGCTGGCAAGCAACAGCAAAAACCGCAGATCACTGGAGGCCCAGCACCGAGAGGACCTAAATCTGGAAGCAACAGTACTGCAAGCCTCCGAAGTTGCAAGAAGTTTATGAAAGAGGCTTTTGACGGCGACATCATCTCCGGCATGGAATCGTAGAGACGATCTGAAATTAGAACGCAGGGCCAGGGTGCCGGCCACATGGGAAGTACCTGTACCAACATCAACGCACAAACCACTTTGGGCGACTCAATCTTGCGGCGCTGAGTATTTGATCCTCGACAATTTCCTCAAGTTGAACGCTCTCTTTCCAACCACTTCGCACTCAACATGCACTTCAAGCAGTTTACGACCATTTTGGTCGCTCTGTCCTTCAGTGCCGTCTTTGCCAACCCCATTCCAGACTCTGGCATAGATGTATGTGTACCACCTCCTCAGTATGGATCAGTATGGATCAAGTCGCGCTGCTGACTGATAGTGGCAGCTCGTCGCCCGTGGGGAGCAGATTGACCAGGCAAGCCAAGCTCAGCAGGCTGATCAAGCCCATCAAGCCGGTCAAGCTCATCAAGCCGATCAAGCTCATCAAGCCGGCCAAGGTCAACAAACCAGTCAAGGTCAACAGGTTGATCAAGCTCACCAAGTCGACCAAGCCCATCAAGGCGACCAAGCCCACCAAGCCGCCCAGGCACCAAACGCTCATCAAGACGACCAAGCCAAGGAGGGCAAGCAGTACTGGTGCGGTCCTCCAGGCAATCAATACTGGTGTCCCGACCAAAACCCTCAGCCTTGCTGTGACCCCAACGACCCGTACGGCGGTTGCTACTACCCCCCACATCCTCGTCCAAACCCGTGGTGCGACCCCAACGATCCATATGGTGGCTGCTACCAGCCGTACTATCCGCCAAGCCCCGGGCCTCGTCCTCGTCCAGGTCCCACCGGCGTGGAATGGTATGGCCGGCCTTGTGGTATTGGACAGATTTGCTCCAATTGCAATGGTATTGGGGGCACTTGCTATGCGGTATGTGTACACTCACTTGATCTAAGTAATAAGGGCTTACTTGTGTTAGGGACCTCAACCAGGCTGCTCTTGCTACTAAGTAACGCTCAAGTAGCGTGAGAAGGCCTTTCCTGGGGTGAAAGAGACTGACAGATGTGGTAATCGAGGAGGAAAATGCGCTGGTAGCCATCTAGATAGTGCTGGTATCTAATGTGAAGTATGCCGCCCTCATGATGTGAAGTATCAGCCGGCAGTGAAGTGATTTGAATAGCCCGGTGTGAGGTTCGCAAGTGACAGTGTCTTTCGATTTTCCTTCACTCTATCCCCAGCTCTTGGCGTACGACCACCATCTCCAACCTCTGTCCAGCACCACGGACAGACGTCAACTTCTGGAGATAACAACAAGAAGCAAGCATGGCCGCTCCCAAGGCCCTCAATCTGCCAGAGCTCGTCGAGGGCATCCTCGCTCACCTCCCCAACGGCGATATCCTGCGCCTTCAGGGCATCAACTCCACCTGGCATAATGCCGTTCAAGACTCCCCGCTGCTCAAGCACAAGCTCTTCCTCCCGGGAGCGCTGCAGAACGTGGTAGCATCACCTCTCGTCGCGGTCAACCCTCTCTTCCGGCACGACGAATTCGCCATGCCAGCGGCCCCAATGGTCAACGGAGCGCCTTACGTTACAATGAATCACTGTCTTGTGTACTGGGCAGAGCCATTCAAGTTACCATTCAAGACGGGTGCATGCCGCTACCACGAGAGAATCGTCAGAAACAGCGTTTCAGCTGCGTTCGAACTCACTGGAGTTACACGCGAGAACGTCCTGGCCATTCGACAGTACATCCCAGCGTCCGCACAGTCTATGCATCTCGCCAGATCCGCCACACCCATCGACATCCATCTGAGCTACACCATCAAGGAGAAGTTCAATCCCGCCATGACGCAAGCACTAGACGCATCGAATATCAAGATCAAGAAGAAAGGCATCATGACAGCCAAAATAACGGTCAGATCATGTACGCTGGAAGAGCTGTTGCTGGTATGCGAGGACGTGGCGAGGCATCAACTCCTTTCGGAATTTGACATGCCGACCCAGAGCCTCAGTCGCGGCGTCATTCAGTTGGATACCCTTTTTATGAACAGCCTGGGTATGGCGAGCTTCTCCGCTGCCGTGCGAGCGATGATGGTGGGTGCCAGTCCGAAGTACGACTTGACCCTTCGAACACGCAGAAGAGGCGTTGTCAGCAGGATAGTTAGGAAGGCGGCACGTTGCGTCTCGGGATTGTGGAAGAGATAGTGGTGGGGACTGCGAAAGTAGGGGCGTGGAATATATCGACAGGAGAAGGGCATGCGCAAAGAAAAGCACTTCAGTAGAACAGCAAACGCAGCTGAAGGACCTTCCTCCCAGGGGCCTCGCAAAGCCGCGCTAAGGACTAGCGCCCACAAGTTGACTTATCTTGTTTCCATCACTCTTCTCTCAACCAACACCAGCATCCAAACCGCTGTCGTCGTCGTCGATAGCATGATCGCCACAATCATGACGGAGAAGGCATCCACAAAGGCCTGCAGGCTTCCCGAGATCGTATTCAACATCCTCCGCCAAGACCTCGACGCCCTCACAATCCTGAAAGTGCGCAACGTATGCCACACCTGGCGCAACGAAATCGATCATTCCAACACCCTGCTCGAGAAGCTCTTCTTGAAAGTACCCAGAAGCTCGCGCGTACCACGCTCGTGGAACATCATCCTCCCCGGCTCCTGGTCCAATCCTCTCCTCAATCACTCCCTGCGCTCTCCCATCCCATTTCGACGTTTCAAGTTCAAGGCACCCCGCTGGGCTTGCCCAATCAGCATTTCCGGCGACCAGCAGATGTGGGTGGAAGGCATGGTGTCGACGGGAGGGAACTTGGTCTGCATGCAGCCATGGCGAAAGGATATTCTAGGCCTGCTGGAGACGACCCCTCCGAAGATCTTGAACATGTACCTCACAACGCCAGCGATCGTCTCCAGTATCGAGCTCTACCACGTCCTGGTCCCGCAGCAGCTGAGCACTCGGTACAGGAGGGTTGCCGTCACTGCACGCGTCCCGCTATCCTGTGCCTGCACGCTGGGAGAGTATCTTTTGCTCTGCCAGGAGCTGGCAGACCGGCAACCATCACTGCACGAAGTCTACGGACACATCATCAACGGCGCATATCACCAGACTCGAATATCGTTCACCGACGGGTCTCACAAGCAACCTTTCCAAGGCAAGATGTATGGACGTGAGGTGGAGTACGAGTTTCAGCTGGTGAAGAAGAAGCCAATGGCATGAGAAGCAGGCTACAGTTGGAAAATGATGAGACAGAAAGACACAGACGAGGTTGTGGAGTCAAGGGCATGCATGTTTCTTTGAGAAGGCTGTAAGATATTGTTGGAAGTGATGGAAAAGGATCGTTCAGGATGACTATAAGCATATGCAGCACTAGAAGCTGCTGTTTAGGTCCTTTATTAAGCACGTGTTTGTGTACTACACGTGTTTGTATACTTTCTGTTCTACTGCACGTGCTTGTACACTATACTGAACGTGTCTAGTTTGCTATACTGCACGTGATTGTTCTAGTTCACGTGTTTGTTCTCATTCACGTATTTATTATACTGTAGGTGCCTAGTTTGCTATGCTGGATTTGCCTGTTATGCTACACGTGTTCGTATACTATACTGCATGTGTCTAGTTTGTTATACTGCACGTGTTTGTTCTAGTTCACGTGTTTGGTATAACGCACGTGCAGTACTTATATAGTGCACGTGCAGTGCTGCCATACTGCACGTGTCTGCATACTGCACAAGTCCATTCTGCTGTATGTGTTTACTTATCCTCTTGCTATATACGTCCTCGCGCGCGGCTATTGCCGGTAGTGGCAAATCTCGCCGCTGAAATGCTGCCGTTGAACTCCGGCTCGTCTCCGCCCCCAACACTCCAACCAGACCATCGTGTTGTGCATTGGAGGCGTGGTCGCTGTAAGTTCTGAGGGAATAATCATGGGAAATATACTTACTGACTGATCAAGATGCCCTCATCCACGCGCCCGCGCCGGTACTCGGCTCCCTCTCCCATCACAACAGCCAACGTCGAATTCTTGAAGGATACGCCGCTCCCCGCGATTCCATCTCTACATGCGTTAAGGAAAGAGAAGGAGGGACTCGCTTCTGCTAGTGTGTTTGATACCCAAGAGCTCGTCGACAAGATACTGGCAAATCTCCAGGCAAAGGAGAACATCAGAATCCAGCATCTGAACAAGAAGTGCCACAAAGCAGTGGCCAACAACTCAACGGTGGAGAAGAAGACCTCGAAGCAGATTGACTGCGAGCCTGGCTGGGGTGTACCACTGTACTCCCGTTTCATTGAGCGTCCACTTGGATTGGACGAGAGTTCAGGCGATTGGGACGAGGTCGATCAAGACGAGACGACACCTTCGCCATCAGCCGAGCCCTACCCGCTTGTGCCTTGGTATGAGATCCTCGGCTGGGAATGGACACCAGACCGACCTTCAACATCAGTATCGCCGACGCGGGAGTACTCTCTGAGAACCGGCCACATCTTCGACTCCTTCGTCATCGACATGCATAGACTGTGCCAGAACCCATGCAAAGAGCTGCCACCACAGACCTGGCCTGCACTTCTCGACATGGTGCGCTCTCGTCCGACTCGATCCTGCTTCATCTCCCTCCACTATCCCATTTGGGACCCCATGATGCACCAATGCGAGCTTCACCCTATCCCACGCTATACGACGAGGTATCAAGAACTCCATGCTCGTGCAGAGGTCGACGTTACCCAGCCCGAACAGTGGCTCAACGTCATTGACGCCTGCGTAAAATATGCGCCAGATCTGGAGGACGTGTTCAAGTACGATGTCGACCATGCCCGACCTACGAAGCATCTTCATCAGAGCAGATGTCAGTACCCGTGGTCGGTACAGAAGGCTCTTGCCAGCGGTGTCGACTACACTTTCGTACTGAGCAGATGATGGCAAAGAAGCTCCCTGGACACCAGCAACAGCTCGGCGCTCTCACCATCAACACTGCACCACTTCAACAGCACCACCGATACCATCATCATCAAACCCGACATCCTGAACATCACAATACCTTGTCATCGACTCAAAGAGGACTCCTCATGATCACCATGCCAACAAACATTGCGAGCACAACTTGGCACAGCCTGCCCGCCTCACCTCCACCAACAAAACATGACCAGAACAGACTGAAGGACGAAACCTCTTCGATTCAGTTTCAAAACAAATCTCCACTTCGACCGATGATCGCAGCCAAGGAAGAGCTGAGAAGGAAATGGGAAAAGAACCGAAGAGTAACAGCAACGAAGCGGCGAAGAATGCTGTTGTCGGGTCCTTGAGAAGCACTCGATCATGAGTTGCGAAGACCACCCTGTTAGGCTATGCTTCTTCTATATCACACAACTTGTACTGTATTACGACTCACAAGCTCGTAGTCCTTTTCGTCCATGAATCTACGTCACTGCCAAAAACCCACAGAAACTCTCGTACAACCTATACTTTTCGGCTGTGGCCCCTTTCTCGAAACATTATACAACGCCTTGCACAACATATCACCCTTACGAGGCATCATCTGACAGACTCGAAGATCACGTGCTTGCTAAAGCCATCTGATTCATTCACCTGCGCTCGGCTAGCAGTGGTCGCAAATTTAGCTCCTGGAAAGCTCGGACCCTTGAGCTTCTCCGAATTCAAAACACGCCCTCTTCGCGCTGCATCTTCCGACTGATACAACACACCAGAACTCGTGTCTAGCATCGTCGCCACAGTCGCTGTAAGATATCGCAAAGTGTGCATGCTTAATACACTTGCTGACTTTCATCACAGGCTCAGACTTCGCGCGACAACGCGTGCGATCGGAGGGCCATAGTAGCCGGCGACTCTTGACTTTTTCCCGCACCATCCATATCGCCCACATATCGGACCATCGAAGCGGCAGCACAAGACAGCCAGAGAGTACGTGCCCATCCCGGCGTTGAGTCGAATGTGCTGACATTGAATTTTGCTCAGGTCCGCTACGAGTCCGCCCACCCTGCTGAGTCGGCCGACACACCTCGAGCTTCTGGACTCTCTTCCTGGACATCCCTTCCTCCGGCTTCCACGACCTCATCATGTTGCGAACGATCCTGCCTCGACGCTACTCGGCACCAGACCCCATCGCCCCAGTCATTTCGAGAACCGCCCAGGACTCGCCACTGCCCCAGATACTGGACCTCAGCTCCTTCAAGGCTAGGTACACCCATACAGAGGAGGCAGTATCAGCGGTGATCCGTGTCTTTGAGACTCCAGAGCTTCTCTACATGATACTGAAGAACCTGACTCCTAGAGAAGTCATCCGCACCCAGGTGGTGAGCAAGATCTTTTTCGTCGCTGTGGCCGAGAACTCCAAGATCGAGAAAAAGCTGTTTCGAAAAGTCGGTCCCAAGGATGAGCGCGACCAGATCATGCCCCATAACGGATGGGCCGCACCGGACAAAGATGCGGTTGTTTGGGAGGAGATCGAATCTCCCACCACGCTCGAGTGTGGAGGTTCTGCACCATGGGACGAGATCTTGGGTCCGCAATGGAGACCCGATCGACCAGTGCCAGACCGCTCCCCAAACCGGCGGTATTCGTTGACTGCGGGTACTGTCTTCGACTCATTTGTTATCGACATCAACACCTCCTTCGTCGATCCGTTCTCCGACTTGCCCCCTGAACTGTGGGGCGCTCTTCGTGAGCTGGCGCGCTCTCCCCATGCGAAGGCTTGCTTTCTCCATCTTCAGTGTCTGAACGAAGACTTCAGCCACCACAACTGTGTCCAACGTGCCGCCCTCTCGCCCCACGAACTATACCACGATCTTCATGTCTTGGCGGAGCTGGATCCAGGCACGGCCAACAACTGGTCCGATGCCATTGGTGACATCGCCTTCACATACCTGCCATGGATGGATGACGTCTACAAGTATGGCGATACAGATTCGAGTTACTGCACCAAATATCTCCATCACAGCAAGTGCTGCTACCCGGCCAACACCGCAGCAGCACTGGTAGGCGACGTCCTTTACCAATGGAATCTGACCGACTGGTGACGGAATACTTGGATTGAGACCAGTGAACTAGCGACCATTGAGACGAGTCATCGAAGGACAGTGCGGGAACCAACTGCAACACGACACTCCCAGGAAACAAGCAAAACATCACCGGCGCCTACATCATCATCAACTGATCGCCACCACACTACCGCAGCACCAGTACCGCCCACTTCACCAATACGACCACAGCCACTTTCATCGTCCCCATCGAGTACAGCATTGCATCAGAGTTCGTTACAAGCACCAAATTCCTTCATGAACTTCTTCCCGCCAGGCCACATCAATACCGTATTGTTCTTTCCGCACCACTGCCTCGGCTTTCAACTCCAAGAATAAGAAGAAATTACTCGCCACAGCCAAAACTTCGGTCAGATGTTGCTCGCTGGGAGAGCTGGTGCCGGCGTGCGAGCAGCTGGCGAGGGTTCTCCTAAACATTGACATAGCTATGGCGTACTACAGTACTAGATAGCCATTCCAGAGTCAACTCGGATGCATTCGCCAGTTACGCCGCGGTTCTTAGCTAGGAATACGAATGTCTCCGCAACGTCTTCGGTCGTTGTAATCCTTTTCAATCCCGACTTCTCCACATAGCCCTCCCGTCTCTTCTCGTCTAGTCACAAAATCCGCTCGGTATCTGTCAATCCAGGACAAACACCATTGACCCGAATTTTGGGTCCCTGGCTCTTTGCCAAGCACCTAACCAAATGATTGGTGGCTGCTCTCGAAACGGAGTACGCCAAGGAAGATCCGTCGGTAACCAATGCAGCAAGGGACGACATGACGAGAAAGCAGCCCCCGTCTGGATTGGAATTGAACAGCGCATGCGCTTCCTGCAGAAGAAAGATGTTCGATTTGACCAGCGTGTTGAAGGTGTAATCCCAGTCCGAAGACGACAAGGCGAAAATGTCGTGGAAAGGCGCGATCTTAGTGTTTCCGGCATTGGAAACGACAATGTCCAGACCGCCCAAGGCCTGAATAGACTTCTGTACTAGTGCTTGACAATCGTTCTCTCTTGAGACATCGGCCTGGATTGTAACTGTCGTGACGCCGTGTTGATCGCGTAGCTCCGTCGAGAGGTCCGTTGCCAATTTTTCCGACGTCAAATAGTTGATAGCGACATGGCAGCCTTCGCCAGCGAACGCTTGAGCGATGGCCTTGCCGATGCCTCGTGAGCCACCAGTAATTAATATCTTGCGGTTTTTGAGATTCATCGTGGAAGTGGCGCTTGAAACGACGGCCTAGGATCACAGCGAGCTGATGCGGAAGTCTGTTATATGATTGCTCGCTGCCAATATGAGCTGAACACTACAAGGCCTAGAAAGTCAGAGCAGTGCCCGTATAGGGCAAGTACTAGATGGCTGAGATTCGTTGCCAATGGACCTTAGCGTCCAGCCCGTCCATACATTCCTAAGATGGGCTTTGCTAGCTGAACGCTCGCTCCATGTGGATACCATAATCTCAAGAGCTCTCGTACCAGCCTCAGCCATCTTGATCGCTATTTCCGCACTCTCGCCCTGATGCTGAACCGAAAAATCCCGCTGTGCAGGGTCGACGCTGTGCCGCCCACAAATTTGGCTTCGCGAAACTAGTGAGATTCGAAGAGCTGCATCTGAATCACCCTACACGCACATGTGGGACGGCCTGCACACAGGTTCAATGCGGCGAGACATCTATGCACCATTGGCACGTTCTGGATGGGATAAAGCAAGAAGGGACACTCTCGGGGAGGGAACTAGGAGACTGTAAGGGAGAGAAAGGAAAAGGGAGTCCTCAGAAGGGTCCGTCAAAGTCTCGTTCTAGGAGGCTTTGGGATGCTGCAGTACAAGACACCCCACACATGGAACGGTTACGGCTCTAGTAGAAATCCGTCAATAAGAAATAATTTCTTATAGCCTCCACTCTTGTTTATCAGTTGCGTTAATGCAGAAATGCTTAAAAATGTCTACGGTACAATCCATATCTCGGTAGTAGGATTTTCTATGGCAAGATCGAGCCACTGTCTTCCTAGCTAGAGTTTTCGAGAAGCATGGATCCAACGTCCTGTCCAGTTCTAGAATAGTGTATCCTACAATAAAGCCCACATATTTGATCTTATTGGCGAGGCATGAGGCATATGCCCACTTTAACTAAAGGAAAGCTATAGCTATAATAAGAAAAGAAAAGAAAAGATTAATGCACATATATACGACATTCACATATTATAGAACAGATTTCGCCTTCACTAGAAGCTCAAAAACTAAGCTAGCTTTATTCCTTAGCCCCAGCAGGTAAGTGAATGTTCAGATGTTCTCGGCTGAAGCCAGCTTTAGCGTCGTGTGCGTGCTTCAAACAGCATGGAGTGCTCGAGGGCTCGCTTCCGAAGCTCTTCTCTCGCCACAAAACATCCACCACGCCTACTGGTAAGAACAGCTCGCGTCGTCTTTACACTCTGCTGACAACTGACAGGACAGTAGCATCCATTCGCACTCAGCCTCCGCGCACGCGACTGCATTCGGCCGCCATGGCGAGAACCGCGAAGCGACCATGTGCCGACGAGCCAGAAACCCAGAGGCCTCGAACTCACACCAAGATCTCGAACAATACATCATATTCATCCCCATCGCACCTACCTACGACCGAGCCGACCACGAAACACATCATGGATTTCAACAACGAGAACGAGAGAGAGGACCGCATCATGCCATCTCGCGACACAGCCGACCAAGAGCCTGACCAGGCAAAAGAAAAGGAGACGGCAGCACAGAAGGTGTTCAGCATGTCTGAGGTGGTGCAAATCATGCTCGACGACATGACTCCAAAAGAGCTGTTCCAGCCCGTCCGCATCAACCGCACCTTCTGTGATACCATTGCCCAGCTCCCAAGATTCCAACACAGAATGTTCCTCACACCGACCAAGGTCTACCACCAGGCTGAGCGGGCTACGAATGGATACTTGAGGCTCTCCGAACCTATCGAACTCAACTCAACCCTTTCATCTCTGCAGATGACTGGACTGTGTGGCAGAATGCAGTGGACTTGGAAGACTACCTAGGACTCGACAAGGGCTTCAATACCTGCGAATACTGTAGCCGGTATCAACACATCATGTTTCCAACTCTTCATCGACGTACAATCTAAAGAGACGATGCTTCGCCTTGGACTCGACTTGCCAGGCCCTGTGACTAGGACTACCCTCACCCAGCCGATCTTCTGCAGCGATTTGATGATGTTATGGCCATCTGAACCCCTCACTGAAGCAATCCAAATCGCCGGCGTCACCACAAAGCGAGAGGTCGAGAAGGTCGTGGCTCGTGTCAATGTCATACCCACGAATCTCGGCCAGTGGCTTGCCGTCGCCAGGGCACTTGCTGCGCACGAATCATCCCTCGACGACTGGGTTCGCAAATTCGCCGGCAGACCACTAGCCAAGATCGAGGTGGCCAAGACTGTCTTTCCACCACACGTGCAAGACGTACTCTGTGGTAACGTAACATACACGCACTCCTGGAACGGTCCAGGAACTTAGAAGAAGGAGATTCGAAAATGAAGACCCGGAAAGCGATCACCGCGGGTGAAGAGTGCACTGGAAGGCAGGAGGACGAAGGCAGAGAGTACCAGCGGTATGGCGATGATACGACGAGGTCTGGAAGCGTGGAGAAGGCGACGTAAGTGGTATAGCACTGGCGTGATCAGTCAGACATTCGCAGCTCCTCCCGCTGCGAGTGGGAAACGAGGAGATGCAGAACGCTAGCACGGATTCAACATGTACATCCAGACTCTACGTCTCCCTTTGTCTTCATCCTGTTCGAGGTTAGCTGACCTTTCTCCTTTCTCTGTTCTACTTTTGTAACCATCCAAAGCCAGTAGTATCGAACAAAGACAACGACGTTCCCCAACTTTCTCAGACAGAGCTTAAAAGCAGAGAGCTGCAAAGACTTGAAGCACTACAGTTCCCTGCCTCGATTCAGAGATGTATCAAGGCATATGGCTTTTGCTGAGCATCATCCGCGTCTCACCTCCCAAACATGATGTATTGCTAACGAATACCCCCCGCCTTGTCCGTAATAGACTCCTCACAACCTAGCACCTCTCTCCTTCCTAAAAACCTCCCTCACCGGCTCAAACACCCGATCCTGCCACTTCTTAAACGCCACACTCCCATCCCCAACAATCCCCTGCAGACTCTCAAAAACCTCCCTCCTCCGCGCCTTCGAAACTCCCAACAACGTCCCACCAGGATACCTCCCCTCCCCATCCTCAATCACCTCCTTCATCGCCTCCGCAACCTCCTCCGCCGAGATCGAGTTCTTCTCCCGATAGCTGAACTGCGCCGCCATTTTCCTCCCCGCGGGACCCGTCCACAGCGGCGTGCTGACCTGCCCGGGCAGGATCGCGACGACTTTGCAGGACTCGTCGATATCGGCTTGCGCCATGCTTTTCGTGAAGCCCGTTACGGCATGTTTGGTTGCACAGTACATTGCGGTTGCGTAGCCTCCGTAGATGCCTGCGATGCTGGAAAGGATGAGCACGACGCAGGGTTTGTTGACGGAGAGGCAGGAGCGCATTGCTATGCGTGTGAATTTCATGGGGTGTTCGGCGTTTACTCGCATGGCGTGGTAGCCGCCCTCTTTCTCGGTGTCGTAGAGCCAGGAACTCCATTCTGGCTCGAAGATGGCGGCGCCGGCGATCCAGATGTCTGCGACTTGGCCGGCACCGAAGCACTTTTCGACTTTCTTCGGAATGTACTCGAGATGTCGCCAATTTGCAACATCGCATCGCAAGAAGTGTACTTTCTCGCCAATGAGACTTTCAGCTTCTGGGGTGAGTCTGAGATCACAAATCAGAACTCCCCGAGCGCCGCTCTGCATGGCCAACCGGACGAAGGCTAGACATATCCCTGAGCCGCCGCCGGTCACCACGATCAGCCTGTCTTTCAGAGGAAAATGACCAACAGGCATCGTAAGAGAAGTATCATAAACGGTGGCGATGTTTTGGGTACTGTTGTTGATGCACGACGTATCAAGAAAAGATATCTGCGGCCCTATAAGCTTGATCCTGAAGGATTCTTGCAGCTTTAGGGCGGAGGGATAATTCTGCAAAGCCATCGTAAGCTTCATTACACATCCATTTGGCTGACTGATGATTGTGCATGCTGTACTTTGCAGGAGTCAAGTGGTGGGCTTTGAGTGTCCATTCCGTGTTGTTGAGCAATGGTCTCCCGCCAGACTTGACGCATTCTGCAGCGGTGAAAAGGTGGCAGCATGACACCTCAAGTCAGTTTTCGAGACCCTTCTGCTTGCCGTCGTCTGGCTCATAGTTCAATCAATCCCACTGAGGAAGTTGACTGATATGAAGCGCTCAGAGGCAGACTATCCAGCTTCTCAAATCCGTGTACACTTGTGAGGTCTTTCGTCCGGAAATCCAGTACCGTCGAGAGGGCATGGCCCTTCTCTGCCGCAGAAGGCTATGTGAAAGACTTAGTGCTGTGAAGTATACAATGCCAAAGTACTGCCACGTCCGTTGAGCGACTGTACTGGCATCATCACAGGTTGCATGCGTTGCTTCGGACGAATGCTTTGGTTCTTGAACAGTCTCGTCATGGCTGCAAATCCAAGGGCCCTGCGTGCCATGTTGTCACAGAACTGTAGATGAAACGCCGTTCAATTGGAAAGCCTCGATTGCTCTCACAGATGTTAGGATTCGCATGTTGACGGGGAAGAGGCATTCGGGCATTGCCGTTGTTGTGTGCATCCAAGAGCTGAAGACCCACTCATGGAGATATGAACAAGCTGGAGGCCGAGTACTTACTCCGTCTGCGAAGGAAGGGCTGCACAGGTTGTTTGTCGAGAAACACAAGACATGTCGTGGCGTGGAAGCAGAGGTAGTGGAGGTGGCGATGACCCTCTGACCCTCCGCTTTCACCCTCCGATACGACCGTCCGCTTGCCGCTAACAGTGCATGATCGTCCGATCCTCCGCAGCTGCTAGCTCTTCAAGCTCGACTTCACGTCGAAGTATAAATGGGAGCATTCAGCACTCCAGAAGACTTATAAAAGCCATCGGCTTCTTCGAGATACTTGCAAAATCCGAGAGACCAGGCCCAGGACGGGATCAGAATGGCCCAGACCAGCGAAGAGTTCGCTGTTTCTCCAGCATATAAAGCGTCCCAAAGCGGTATGTCTCTAGAGCCTACCCCGTCGGCTGTGGCTCAGACTAATGGCTGTGACAAGTTAAAAACTTTACCAAGACTTCACATAATGACACATATCCCGCCATTGATACCAGGGGTTCGCCCGATTGGAACTGCAAAGGCAAAGCCATGTTGATCACCGGCGCCAATGGTGGCGTTGGCCGAGCAGTCGTGCAGGCCTATGCTCGGATGGGAGCGACACATATAGGACTTGGTGTGCGGCGTGATGTCCCTGATCTGGTCAAGGCAGTCAAAGCAGCGGCCGCGGAGAAAGGCCATCCAGAGCCAACGGTGACGACAGTCCATATCGACTTGGAAGACCGGGCCAGCATCTCCGCAGCAGCAGAGCAGCTCGAGCGGGAATGGGGCCGTCTTGACATCGTGATCAGCAACGCTGGCTACTTACCACGCTGGGAGCCGCTGCTTGACGGTGACGAGTTAGATTACTGGAAGGCCTGGGAGCTGAATATCCGAGGGACTTACTGGCTTGCCAAAGCTTTCCTCCCGCTTCTATTGAAGTGTGGCGGCGACAAGACATTTGTGGCCATCAGCAGTATGGGTGCTCATATCCTCACGCCGGGTGCCAGCTCGTACCAGACGACCAAGTTTGCCGTTTGCCGCTTCGTTGAGTTCATGATGGCGGATTATGGTGACCAGGGCCTGGTAGCGTACGCAATGCATCCAGCCTCGATGCTGACCGAGCTCGCGAGCAACATTCCTGCACACATGCACCGTAAGTTGACCAACGATTCCAGAGGAGATCTTCACGCCAGCTGATGTTATGGGCGCAGAGTTCCTGAACGATACTCCTGAGTTGGTTGGTGATACATTCGCGTTCCTCGGTAGCAAGAAGAGAGATTGGCTTGCGGGACGGTTCGTCGCTGTCTGCTGGGACATGCCGGAGCTGATGGCGAGGGAGAAAGAGATTGTGGAGAAGGATGCGCTGAAGTTTCGTATGGTGATGTAGTACATAGCGAGTGAAGTCGCGCGCCTCCTTCCTCATTGGGCCGCGCTAGAGGGTCAGCGAGATTTGGCGCAAGCTTGGCACGCTGGTCTCAAACAACTTTACACATCCCGCTGAAACTGACTTACAACCACGCACTCTCTCCCACATCTCGTCGCCGATTGTGCCAACAAGTCTTGTAATAGCTGATTTGACCCTCTCATCTGTATGGAGAGCGACCGCGTTTTTCAAACATCACTGCTGAAACCCCCCCACAGTCACCATGGCCGCCTTCCCGCGCACCCGCCTCCCTCTGCCGTGCCCTCCTCAAGAAACTCTCTCCGCCCTCACCCCACCATCCGCCGCATCCAAGGTCTTCGGCACTCCCGAGCTCCTCGAGCTCATAATCGAGCATCTCCCCGTCCCAAGCAAGTTCCGGGCGATGCGTGTGGACTGCGTTTTCCACAACACCATCGCCGGCTCCAGCAAGCTGCGCACACAGATGTTCCTCGACGTGACCTGCCGCACTTATGTCCCCGACGACCACCCACTGAAGCGAAACCCCCTCCTTACGGATCGCCTTGCCAGGTCCTTCCGCTTCGACTTGAGAGACACTCTCAACATCTCCGACCTCGCCATCGTTGCATTCAGCTACTGGGCCACCGGTCCAAAACCGACCTTGGAACTCAGCACAGAATCGAGAGAAGCCGCGCTCACACTCCTCAACACCGCGCTCCCACCTACTTTCCTCGATATGGCTGTCACGGAGCCATGCCTCTCAAGCGAGCTCTGCCTGACGTGGCCCACCAATCCGGTCCCAGAAGATGCACGCCATCCGCCCGTGACTGAACCCACATTCCTTTACAGCGACCCATCTCGGTCACCGCTGTGCGTGGTTGAGGCTTCAGTTCGATCCTCATCACCATGCATGTGGCTCAAAGTCATGCGGACGCTCGTGGAGCATGGAGCTGTTGTTGAGAAGAAGGCTACGGATGAGGGGTGGGATTTTCGGGTAGAGGAAAGCGTGGGACATTATTGGCCTGGGACCCAGGCCATTCTTTTGGGCGATCCTGTATATCGTATCAGCTACCCAAGGACGCAAGAGAGCAACTGTGTTGCGATGTGAGACAAAGTAGGAATGATAAGAGGTCTGGATTACAGTGAGGCGAAAGAGTCGGGCAATAACAGCTTCGGGCAGAAGATTAAGATATGGCGAGAAACAGAGCGCATGAAGCCAGCTCAGCGCAGGAAGACTGAAAACGAGAAGCAACGCGGCGGATACAGGGCAAGATACAAAGCACAGGCTCGGTTTTTGCTCGGAGGTTGCAGCATTCTCGGTGGTCTTCGGTGGTCGAACTCCTATGATCAAGTATGATGGTATCATGGCTCGTCAACAGTTTGTCATCAATACCATTTCACCAACCCTCTCCATCGCTGGCTGTGACACTCAGCCTACCATTGATATGCGATCATGCTGTCTCATCATATACTTCTGGGGAGAGCCGACGAATTGCTCCCGAGGCATTGATGTCCTTGACTTCTTTTCCACCCTACTCACTCCACCCTGCACAACGAAGCAACCGTCAAGCCTCCAGTGCCCTATTCGAACCAGATGCCTTCCCTCCAAGATCAACGTATACCTCAAAACGTACACTCCTTCAATCCTATGACAAAATAGACGGAATCTCTAAAACTATTATGGTATCAATGGAAAGCACTTTATGCCAGGAGTCAAGCAATGTCAATGAAAAGACTAGGATGTGAGGAATGAGAGGCGACGGAGAAGGCACGAGCCGTTCCTGATACCACGACGGGTGAGGAAGCGCGGTTATGAAGGGGGAAGCGGGCCATGAAGGAGAAAAAATTGTTTGGTTGATTCTGCCAGTAGCCATAGCCCTCTCCTCGTCACCACCAACCCTCCATAAAACCCTCTCGCCGCAGGACCATCGCCGTGAGCAGTTTGGCCTGGCCCGCTGAACGGAACGAAGCCTGTGTTGCCGGCAGGAAAGCCAGCAAAGATGCCTGGGTACTGGTAATGGTGGCGCCGACCCGAGCGAAGCTGTGATAGAACTACTGGCCCATTGGAGGGTAGCCGGCATGTTGAGGGTACCTCTCGTGCTCTTTCGTGAACACCGTCTCTTGGGACAGGAAGGCCGAGCGGTTGTCGTTGAGTTCTCCGCCTCCCCGACGGCGTCAGGGAACTCTGGTAAGCCGAGATGATCTCGCTCTCTCAACTCCTCCACGCCGTCGGGGAGTTCTGGTAGGCCGAAGGCCCACACTCGCCTGGCATGTTGAAGCCTTCAAGTCCAAGACCACCGATGCGGTCGTTCAGCTCTTGCAGTTCAGCCGTGACGCTCTCGCTCTCTCAACTCCTCGACAGCGCCAGGAAACTCTGGCAAGCTGAGACGCTCGCGACGAGGCTGTTGGCTGTCCAACCGCAGGCCGGCGACCTCGGTTGGAACAGGCCTCGCCGGCCAGTATTCTCGGCAGACCGCTTGTGCTGTGGGCTGTCAGTCTCAACGTCGAATTTCGGTCTCAATATCAACACGTACCTCGCCCAGGCCATTGGGCTTAGGGAAGCCCTTCGCGGTGTCGGCTGTCCCTGGCCTGCGTGGCCGAGTCTTTCCTCCACGCCGGACGGCCCGGCACACCAGTGTGCTATGAGCGAAAGAAGTCAGCTAGGACGTCACATGGCTTCTGATACTCTCAATACTCACCTTGCTGGTGTGCGGTGCTGGAGAGATCTCAAGTGGGCCCCATCAAATCTCCATCAAACCTCCATCAAATCACCGGGCGTCGCACCTCCTTCCTCCTCAACACACCCGCGTTGGTGCAGCGAGGCTTGGGACGGTAGCCAGGGCGTTCGTCCATGATGGCAGAGTTCCGGAATTTTTCGACGAGACAGTCATGGCCACACGCCGCAAGCAGCGGTGGGACTTGATCAGCGCCGTCCGAGAACCGCATGTGCTTGAAGGAAAGTCAGCTAGGGTTTCTGGATCTCTCGAAAGCGCTCTTGTACTTACCTTGCAGTTGTTCGGTCTTAAAAAGACCAAAACCTGATTCAGTTCGAGCCGGCGGCCGGATCAGAACTCCACCAGCCGTCCGCTATCTTCGCCACGACAGCAGAGCAGTCGACGAATGTGCTGGTTCCAATGCCTGCTCTGGGAATGCTGGAGGAATGGCACGATCGACTCTGCGTCGATGAAGTTGACGAAGCCGCAGCCGACGCTTAGGTTGCGCTCGAAATCGAGCCGCATGTATACGAAATCGTACTTGCCGAAGCTGACGGCGTCGACTGCGGGTGGCAGCCGAACGTTCATAGCGACGTTGCTTTTTGATCCTTCGATGTCGGGGCCTCGCAGGTCCACCGGTTTGGCAGGTTGCGAATCATGACCGTAGTGCGGACGTCTTGTCCGTTGCTGATTCGTGCGACGCTGACTTCTTGGTTGTCTCTGGTGATTCCAACGACGCTCACTTCTTGGTCGTCTCTGGCTGAGACGCCGCGGTGGCGTCGTCGCCCTCTGGGTTCGAGATGCTACGCGCCATCTTCGGTCTGGCGGATTGGTATGAGCCCGCCTTGGCGTGAGCGGACTACGGCTTGGGGAACTCAGTCGTGGCAAGTGGATGGCTCTCGAGCGGTTTGAAGGCTTCGCGCCTCGAGATGCCGTCGGTGATGTTGATGATGTCGAGGTTGGACTTGGCACAGAAGTCTGCAATGGCAATGTCGCGATAGTCAGACAGCCCTTTGTGATCCGACGCGTGTGGAAGAAGCGGCCAGTGTTGCCAGGCATGACATGATGCCGCCGGTATCAAGATGCTTGGTGCGCGTGCGATGTTGATGTCGGAAGGTGCCGTCACGTATCCAATTGCCGAGCGGTCATTGCTGAGAGTTGTAGGTGTTGGTGCAGGCGAGCTGGCCGCGCGCCATGAGGTGGAGGTGACGGAGGTGGTGGTGGACGTTGGACATGACCCCTCATCACTGCTGTTTTTGCTGCTGGAGGCCAGCTCGTCGTTGCGTTCATGGTGAGGTGGGTGCTGCTCGTCGGGTGCCGTCGCTTGCAGTCTTGGGCTGGTGGTGATGCTGCCAGATACTGACGCGTGTTGGTGCTGACGGAGCCTGGCTTTTCTGTAGGTGGCTTTAGAAGGCGACGACGTTGATATGCTTGCATGCAGGTGAGTAACGCTAAGGTGGAAGCGCGGAAGGGGTGGGCGAGGGGGGGCTGCTGCAGCGGTGGCACGTTGTTTGGCTGCTCACCAGTTATAAAACACGTCGGATGGTCTGCACGCGACGGCATGATGAATGCAAATCAAGTCGTGATCATGATAGTCGTGGAGGCATCCAGCGCGATGTCGTTGTAAGGTGATGATGGGGCTGGGGGTGGTGGTGATGAAGGAGACTTGCTGGTATGCAGGCGCACGACGACAACATCAAGTAGGTAGCACACCTCAATATGAAAGGCAATGAATGAGGAGGGCAGTGACATAGACGCTCGCTTAATGGTTGTCGTGAGGGAGTTAAAACTACATATTGTGTTTGAAAATAGTATCACCAATTGAAAATTCCGGCTTGTCCGATGATATGGCTCAGGCGGAGAGCGTTTGGCGAAGGAGGTATGTACTTTCCGTGATTGTTTCGTGAAGTCCGGCTTGGCGGCGCGGCATCAAAGGTAACGTATCTGGACGGAAATCCGCGGTACGACGGGCATATCGAAGCTCAGCGGCTGACCCTGCTTGCGGGGAGTTCTCTTTTTTGCTTTTGTTATTGTTATATCGATATATGTTGAAGTCGAATATTTTGCATATATATGTGATGTTGCTTTTTGCAGAACTCGAACTCATCTAGCGCGTGGCTGTGCGATCTAGGGGGCTAGTGTGGCGTTTCATTTTGCCTGGCTGGTGGCCACGTCTCCGCGCTGCAGTGCTTCTCCTTTCGCGGGTCTCTCCAAAGTGCCTTCTTTAAGGTCTCCGGTATCGTTTCCTCCTTCCCATCACAGTGCGAGCATTCGGACGTGAGCGCTTTTCTTGATCGCGAAACCCATCGTTAGTGCCAAGGCAAGGGAAGCACGAGGAAATTCGTACTCAAAGTCTCAAAACCGCGACTGGGCTGACAAGATAGGACGTCATCGCCGGGCTGCTTACGATCAAGAAGGGCTGGTCAATGATTCGAGATCAGCATCTACCTCAACCACCTCATCGCATCAAGAGCTACACGAAGTACCATTCCTCAGAGACCGCGATTTTGGTGTACGATCCGCCAGCGGGGCCAATCTCATCCGATCAAGCTCTCAGAGTTGGTCAAAAGGTTTACAAGATTCAGGCTGCCTTGTCGCCTGCTCTGACACTGACGGCCATCTTTCAAGATCCACGGGGTACGTGCCGCGACGTCGAGAACGCGACGAGAATGCCGGAAGATAACAAGGCCTACGATATGGACAAACGGCGCGACAAAATGCTGGTGTGAGGTTGAGACACAGGCATCGGCCGGCCACATATCGCCTGCAGCTTGAGAGTGCGGCATTGCAGTGTTTTCTAGAGAATATCTGGAGGCTTCGCTATACCAAACGTCGCTTTCCATTCTTTCCAGTACACTCCGCCTTCTGCAAGGTATGGGTTGTGTTTTAGAAGAGCTCGAAATAGACTGGCATGTCTTCACATGCGCGGCAAGATGAAGACCACGGAAAGACACGAACAAGGCGGCACCGCAACGTCAAGCTTGAAGAAGTTCTACAGGCTCCAGCCCCCTGGAAGTATCGCCGGAACAAAGCTGGGACGTTGTAGCTCCCGGCCGCTTAGGGGGTCCTTGCATGAAGCGAACAAAGCCAGGGCAGGTCCGGATCCGAAGTCGGTCTCAATGTTCTCAATGCCGGCGAGGGCTGCAACTAGATGAGACTAGTATCTCACAGACTGTATGTCGGACCTCTGAGGGAAAGCAAAACTCGAGAGTGATGCATGTAGGTCTCATGCCGCGAAAACACAGGAGCCGCAAGTTTGAAGAGGCTAAGAACAACCACGAGAAGTCGGTGAGACATGCTTATGAACAAAGAAAGTCGAAAGCAGCCGAACACACTCGAATTGACTGTCCTCTCAAACATACAGCGTATTGGAGTATATTGGAGGTTGTAGATTCCAGATTGAAAATTGGACAACGTCTAAGTTTTTCGGTATACCTTCATTGCTGTATTATATACTTGACACATTGCGGATCCAACGTCTGATGATCCTGCAGTGACCAGACATCATTTTGCCAGGAATTGCACATGCGAAAGCTTCGTGTACTTCCCAGAGACCAGGACGGTATGGAGCCATGAGGTTAAAACAAGCTTCTTCGATCCCGGCTCCCTGTGGGTCTGCTGCCAAGCCATCATCGCGTGGCCCCCATTGCAGCCACTCGGGTTTGCATGAAGACTGCAAATGGTATTGTTCACGCTTTCTTGGCGGCAACAATGACGGCGAGTTACAGGGTTGCCCTCGATGTTCGCGGCGGGTCACTTTCGCAAGCGTCGTTGGGACCAAGTCACTTCCACTTAGGCACGCCCGACACATAACACCAGCTCCAGAAGTGTTTTGCTTTGAATAATCCGCTGCTCGGAGCATCGGTACCTCGAACCCATCTCCTTCAACTCCCACTGCTCCAGCTGCAACCCGACTGCAATTCTACGACACCTCCATCGACTCATCAACATTATCCCGTCGATCGTTGCTACGTCTCACCTCTCCACACGCGCACGACTGCTCAACATGGCGGGTATGAAGCGTCGCAACTCCAGCATGCAAGCCGTAGCGGTGAAGAAACTCAAACCTACCAAAGAAGTCAAGACCCTCTTCAGCCTTCCTGTCGAAATCACCAACAGCATCATTGAGCAGATCGGCGCCGACCCGATGGAAGATCGTCGCTGCGGTGTTCACAAGGACCTCGTCATCGGCACTGGACTCGACCTCTTCCGCAACACGCTCTGGATGGGTCAATCTCGCCGATACCAGCACACGTTCCTCTTCCCACCATTCCATACTCGGAACTTGTTGAAGGTGCTCAGCGTGCAGGTCACGATTCCACGGGACGTGGTCGATGGCTATCCAGAGCCGGCGCAGAGGTAGGAGCTGATCTCGAAGGATCCGTCGTGGCTGTTGGTGATCAAGCAGCTGGCTGGGATGAAGATGCTGGACCTCCAGACCTTGACTATCGAGATCTTCACTCCCGGCGAGAGAGTGAACCAGGATCCATGCGTGGTCGGGAATAGGCGGTTGGCTAAGTCGGTTTTGAAGGACTTTGGTGCCCAAGATTGGCGCGAAGAAGGTGGTCGTGAAGTGCCCGGACGAGTGGACGGGGTAGCGAAAGGCGTCCACTGGCGGGGGAGAGAGGAAGGCGTATGGAGTGAAGATTACTCAAGGAAAGAGCGTAGGAACCTGGTTTAGTCGGAGCGATGTCCGTGGTAGCATAGATAGCCATCCTAAGATACCGGTGTTGGAAGCCTTGTGCGAGAAACTACGCATGTTGGTGCATTACTTCGTCCTGAAAACCATTTTCTGGAGCTAGTAGAGCTCGGACATAGTGTCTGTGTTAGGCGATGTGATAGGCGGCACTGGCGTTGCCAGGCTGGTGCTGTGGGCTATGGGCTCTGTCGCAGTGTTGTCGTTTGGCGTTGGAGAAAGAAGAGAAGAAGAAGCAGAAGGGTGACAGTCAGCGAGCCATCATATCTCCATCCCGGAGATAGGTGAACTAATTGCCTCCAACGACAAGAATATGTCGTCTTCCAATGGCTCGGCACCTCGTCTATCACTTGGTACCCTTCGTGTTGGATTCCTTCTTGTGGGACTTCTTCGTGTTTGGGGGGCTCGAAGCCAACGCGCTCGGAACATATACGTGGTCGTGCACACGCGATTCAGCGCCCAGAAATGCGTGAGTGTGATGACCTTCCGCTGGACATGCTTGGTGACGGTAATCCCATGGTCCATGACGGTAGTTAAATAGCGTTGAGTGCCTGCCTGTCCTCCACCCTGTCGCTGATGAGCAATTCTTACTGCCTCGGTCGTCGTCGAGAAGACCCGGACAGCCGCTTGAGCAAGACCTCATCCAAGCCTGAATGTAGCAGCTAGACAGAGAACCCCCGGCTTAGACTCGTGCCATGCTTTTCGATCACCCGCTGGCATGGGGATGTTCTGAGCCGTAATGAGGATAATCCTCAGCCGACTATGGTCAGTAGACAGTGCGATAATACGCGTGCGAGGTTCTTAGCCGAGATCTGAGCCATTCACTCTCGGTCACATGGAACAAGCGCAAACAGAAGCTAGTTGCCACAACGACGGCCGCTGATTGCCAGCATCCGGCGGCAGATTCTTACATCCTTGAGCAAGTCTCTCTATCAGGAGATACTCAACATCAGCTGCAGAAAGCCACAGGCGCACTGATTTTCGTACTCAATCTTCGAGAGAATACCCTATAAGGGTTGACTCGTAAGTAGAATCAACCATTAGGAGTCATTGTTCGCTCACCTATCCCACAGGCATAACCAACACATACACGCTGACGTCCGCCATGGTGCGCGTTACCACTCTCCCCATCGACGGCGACTGCTCCATCCTGATTAGGTCTGATGCTCTCAAGAGGACGCGCCACCGCAACTTGCGTCAGGATGTTGCACCATTCGAGAAGACTACGACGGTCAATGACTCGACTGTCAAGCGCAAGTCTCATGAGAAGGCTCCAAGATCTGGGAAAGTCAGCATGCATCGTCGCCTGCTGCACCCGCCTACCCGAGCTATCGACACAAGCTCCTCCTCCACGAAAGTCCGTGAGGATGTAGAAAACAGGGAACCATCAGCTGTGCAGCAGGTTTTTGGCAACATCGAGATAGTCAGCAATATCCTGCTCCACCTCGACCCTATCTCAGTCGTGGGCATCAAGCGAGTCAGCATTATCTTCCAGAATGCTGTGTGGGAGAGCCCCGTCTTGCGAGCCTACTCGTGCGAAGCTCCCGGCCTCCTCCTCGTAGGCCCCGACTACTGCAAATTCATCGACTGCATCTGGGGCGAGCCTATGGTCTTCAGGTCCCAAGCTGGGGGTCCTATTGGCGACCGTATTTTCGGCGTACCTCTTCCAGGTTGCCCACGGTTTGTCTACGGGCTTCGCCGTGACGCGCAGACCAGCCGTCTCTTCGGAGAGCTTGTCTGCCGCGTGGATTCTCGGCAGGACGCATTTGTCTTGGGAGATCCGGCGCGGCGGTACTGGAAAGAGTTCCCACTATCCCATCCCAACTACAAGGTCGAGGTCGTTGTCGAGTATGGTCTGGCGCAACGTCAAGGGCACAAGACGTCGCTCTGTGCTGAAGACGCCGCAGAGTCGTCGTATGAGTATTGTCTGGCTTGACTTTCCGACGTTGGGGGAGGTTGTGAGTGCCGTGAGGAAGTTCATGATGAAGGAGCCAGGGACATGGGAGAGGTTGGTTGCTCAGACTGCCACCGCTTTCACATCTGCCTAGTTTCCCATCAAAGACGTCAGCTTCCATGGTAACCAAGATAAGACGAAGATCATTGACGTTGGCGTAATGCCGGGGAAGCGCAGTGCTTTGGGTCAAGGCCATGTGGAGTTCAATACTCGAAGTCCAGCGCTCTGCTCCATCGCGCGTTGATGTATGCAAGATGCGCTGTGACCTGCCCATTACTCGCCTGATCTTGCTTCGTAGCAGCAACTCGTCCCTTTTCCGATCGCTCATTCCTCGCCGTCATAAGGAAGCCAGTACTCGTAGAACTTGAGCATCTGGGGCATCTTGAGGTCTTTCCTCGCCACCCGAACAAGAGTCTTCCCCTTAGTGCCATTAGCCTCGTTCGTGCTCTTCACTGCGAGCTTATCCATGACCAAGCCCTTGATAGCCTGGCCATAGTTGTCCACAACTTCCACCAGCTCGTCCGAGCATTCGCCCCATCCGCCCGCGTCATCATTCCCGACACATCCATTACACTCTGAGTGCAACACAAACCTGTCCCCATCCATGACAAAGTGCACCTCTCCGTCGTGCCCGTTCCACGCTCCCTCCGTCTTCGGGTGCTGGCACTGGCGAAAATCGAGCTGTAAGATGATGTAGACTGCTTTGGCGAGACGAAGAACAGCGCGCGGAAACTCTTTTAGCGTCTTGTGAATCGTGTAGGTCGTCAAGTCTGGCATGTACTGGGTCTCGACCAAGGAGTAGGAGAGCAAAGAGTTGTTGGAGTAGAAGTAGTTTGACGATTCCTGGCGCGTTTGCCGGCATGTGGACAGGAGGCCGGGGATCTCAAGATCGACGACATGGTCGTATTCAGAGAATTCCGCGGTCTCCAGACCTGCGCCGGTCTTGAACTCGTTGTCGGTGGGAAGGGCAAGCTGAAAGATCTGGTTGCGGACCTCGGCGGAGAGTTTCAACAAAGGGACCTTTGTCGCGTTGTGCGCAGAGGCGTCTTTCGCTTGTTGCCGAAGATCGGCTCGTTTCTGTGGTGAGAGATTGGTGCGGTGTCGAGCCATGGTGGTGTAGCTATGAAAGGCGTGTCGGTTGCGTCGAGTTGTGTGTTGAAGCTTGAGGTTGGAAGGCGAAATTTTGATAGCGCTGGCGTCCTAGGCGCCAAGACTGGAGACTCCTGTGGGAACGAGCATCTCAATTGAAATTTGCTAAGCCTCCGCCGATACATCTTTAAGACGAAATAAACTCGATCGGATGCTGATACCGTGCTTGATTACAACGACTACAACCTATGAATCGTGCAAGATCCCGACTATTCAGGGGCTTTCTGGAACGTCTACGAACGACACCCATATCCCCCAACGGTTGAGACCTTGAGTTCCAAATAGACAGAGAGCAAAATTCCAGCCAGTACTTTCTGATTCTTGCCAAACCGTAAGACACTCGCATTCTTAGGCTTGACTCCGCCAAGCAAAGCCCTCTTCTTTCTCCTTACAGCTTCCTCATCAACTCCACCATGCTCTTCATCTTCGGGTGACACTCAGTCTTCATTCCCGTTTTCATCCTCATCGTCATCTTCGTACCAAGTCATCACCCAGTCGCCGTTCATCACGCTTTTGGGCCATGGCAACTCACTCCGCTCCACGTGGACAAGAGTGCGGCACTGAATACCCCGTTCCGCATCTTTCTTGCTTGGTTGCATCTTGTCCTAAATCATGTCCTCCATGGCCTCGTAGTACTCCGCCATAACATCTCCCATGCCATCTGCACACTTCTGGTATCTGCAGCAATCGAATTCGGCGTGGACCGTATACTTGTTGCCCACCATGATTAGTTGGAACTCCGCGATGTGTTCCCGCCGGCGATTGGATTTTCCAAAGTATTTGCAATGGTCGAGTTTGAGGTCGATGGCGATGCGGAGATTCGTCATGTTGCGTAAGATGGCTCGGGGCATGCGTCTCACTCGTGCTGGGATCTCGGCTTTCATGAATTGATCGAAGTTGTCTGCTTTGGAGCTGCATCGGACGAGGAAGCTGTTGCTGCTGAAGAAGATGCTGGTCGCCTCATTGCGGATCTGACTGCTGGTTCGAAGAAGTCCTGGAAGCACGATTTGGCTGCCTCGGTAATGGTCGCTGAGGCCACGATACTGAAGGCGACGACTCTGGGCAACCAGCTCGTAGATCTGGTTGCGAATCTCGGCTGGTAACTTGAGGAAGCCAACTTTGTTGGCGTTTTGGGTTGCGGCTTCCTTTGCTTGTCGGCGGAGCCTGACGAGTTCGAACTTGGTCGGCTTCTTGCGACCGGGAGGCATGATGGCGAGTTGAGCCATGGGCGATGTGGTGGATTGAGTGATGTTTTGACTGAAGCTGGCGGGCGTGGAAGTATTTGACTGCAAAAAAGGTGCGGCGCACGTGCCATCGCCGGGCCTCACATGCCCGCTTCAGAAACAAACACCCTCCTGAATATGGCAAAACGTCCCCAACACAACATCTCCATCCACGCATTCGAAACCGATAGCCACACACTAGCACGATGGAGATGTCTGGGGATTTGGAGATCTTTCGCGAGCAATTGCTCGCCTCAGCCGCTGTGAAGAAAGGCCGCCAGCAGGCGCGCGCCATACAGCACCAACAAGCCCTCGAGAGCAAGGCTCTCCGCAATGCCTCCCCCCTCTCTCCCAAGCTCTTCCAAGACGCCATGGACCTCGCCATCGCGGCAGCCGTACCCGACTTCTTCGAGATCAAGATCCTGCGACGACCACGGGATTACCTCTCCCTCATGGACGGCTCCCAAGACGGCCAAGTCCTCCTCCTCGATCGCCTCGTCTCCCTCATGTCCCTCAACCGGGACTGCTACGCATCCGTCATCCGCGAAGTTAGCACCAAGATGGGCATCTGCATCAAGACCTGGAAGGCCATCGATGAGATTGACAAGCCCAGCTAGGAGAACACGCTGGACTCGATGCTCCGCCAGAACAACTCCAGGCATTGCGTCCTCGCCCACGCCGCCACCATCCAGGTCGAGGCCCTCTTGGTCTGGGACTTCAGAATAGACGAGCCTCCACCAGGTCTTTTTCCTCCCACCAACCGCCAGATGCACGAGGTCAACTATCCGAACAGACCCTTCGGAGATCGCTACATGCGTCGCTACACCGCCACCCTACGCCGTCGAGACCGCGACGACCTCACCCAATACGACCTCGCCGACTCGAGCTGCGAACGCTGGTCGCTCTCTCAACCCATCGACCACCACGACCAGTCCATCACAAGAATCTTCGCGTGGTCGGCATGGTCCTTCTACCGGGAACTCAAGCTCGAGCCCTTAATTCTTCTTCCAGGGAAAGATCGCTTCATTCCAACGATCTGGCACAATGTGGATGCTGCTTTCCATTCTTCGTACTTGGACGCGCAGAAGGACTGTGGCGTGGCGTTGAGTCCTCCCAAGTGCTTCTGCCTGATTCCTGCAAAGTATACGAGGAAATTGTTCGAGCATACCGAGCATCTTGGATATTGGGAGGAGGATGAGATGTGGAAGGCGGTGGGTGTTTGAAGAGAGGATGACACAGGTGGAGGGCTATCGTCACGACTGGGGAGGTTGATGATACGCAAGATATCAGCAGGCTGGAGAGACAAATGGCAGCAAGGAGACTTATCGACACTGCAGAGGAAATTGATGATACATGTGTCACGAGAAGAGTCAAGAGGATGCGGCAATTGAGTGTCTTGGACCCGAGACTTGATTGGACTGGGAAGATGAGACAGTTATATGGCGGAGCTCACGAAGCCTCCATCGAAAGGTCATGAGGTGCAAGAGCCTTGCGAGAAGTCTACAGCTCGTCGAAATGTCATGCAAAGGTCTACTCAATGGCCCTGGTACACAACTGACTATACCCAGCCAAACCACTCTCCGTCTTTCTTCCCAGATACGCACTATTTGTTCATCATGTCAGCTCCGGTCGATCCTCACTACTGATCATCAAAAAGTCATCATCCCAAACCCCTGCCCTCACAATCTCCAAAGCATCGAACAACTTCGTCTTCGACCCAAAACGGCTACCCCTTCCATCTTCAGCCTCGAATCTTCCCCACTAACCACAAAACCCAAGTCAAAAGCAAGAGCAACCACTTTCCAGCCAAAAAGAACCAACACCCCCCACCAGGCTCAAGAAGTAAAACAACCCGCGACCATTCGGATTCGAACCAAAGTCCTCAGATACTCCCATCATCTCCGTCCTCAGCGAAGAGGGTGGATGGGGGTCTGAAATGCTAAACCACTGCACCATGGACGCCTCACTCGATTCTATTGGCGCCGCGAGCATGAAGTTGATAGATAAGAGCTGGAGGATTGCGTGGGACGGAGAGGTGGGTAGTTGCATGTGATGATGAGGGGTGAGGTGGTATATGCGAGGCCCCGACGGGGAGGTGCAGTGGAGATGGAAAGATGCATGGGCTTCCCAGAGCTCGAAGATGTGGATCAGGTAAGGTTTCTGGTTTTTCACTACCACGTCACCGAGATGCTGCTTTGACTTCTACGAAATTGAAACAAAGGAAGAGCGGGAAGGCCTTAATCAGGGGCTAGCGGTGGCCGCAACGATCCTGAGGCATAGAGAAGCCGAAGCAACTGCTCTTTATCATGCCATAATTACGGCGAGCATACTAGAACACCCTCAAACACTATCCCTCCCTCACACTCTCTTTCCCCAGCGTTCGAGGACAAGTATTCTTCCCTCCGCCCGTTACTCAAGACCACATCCAATTCGTGCTCATAGTTCTTCTCACCCATTCACCACCTGTCTCCATTCCCGCACCCATAAAGTCAAGAGCGCCCAAACTCTCCATACAACACCTCGATCGAACCATCCCCTACTTCGCCATGAAGTCCCATCGGTATGCCGGACCTCCTATCCTAACCTTCAACTTCCCAACCAGACAAAGCCTCAATCGCCAAATCAAATGCCCTAATTCTATCGCCTCATAACATCCCAGCTAAGTGCAAATACTACTTTCTTAGTCGAGAGCTCGAGACGCAGTAACAGGGCAACCAATAGGGAGTACGAAACTACCTAAAGCCTTGTCGTTACGCCTACCGTCCGATCCCCATTGCCAACTTTCCATTTCCGAATTCTCAAGTCCAAGGCTTCGACTTCCGAAACAGCACCTCCTGGCGTGGAGCAGATACCACTTCCTCTGTCGAAGGTGAAATAGTTAGGAGGAGGGAGTACGAACCAGCCCCATCTCTACGCCTATCTCCAATGCTCACTTGCCACTTCCCACTTCCGATCCCGTAACCGCAGACCCTGCACCTTCGAAGTAAGAGTTCCCGGCGGAGAGCAAATATCACTGCCTTAATCAAAACCAAAGAGAAAGGCAGGAGGAAGTACGAACTCATGAAGTCGGTACGTCCATCCTTTCCTTTCCTCTTCCCTTCCGATTTTTCGAATTTTCAAGCGCACAGAATCTCCACTTTCAAACCAATAACTGCGGTTGTAGAGCAGATACCGCTGGCGCAGTGGAGAGCGAGGCAAAGGGGAGGAGTTGCCAGTATGAGCAATTCTCCAGCAACCTCACTGGGCACAAGAGAGACATCATCATAAGATATCACCAACACGGGAATGAAACAGAAGTGGACCGGAAGCACTTTGAAAGCGATCACATTTGAGTATGAAGCTCTGATCTCAAGCCTCATGACTTGAGGCAAAAAAACTCATCTCACCCCATCCACCACATTACCACCCTCTCCATCTCCATCATCATCTCCACCCCATGACCTCGTTCCTCACTCACCCCCCTCCAACTCATGCATCCACTTGAGACAATCAAACAGACACTCAAACTCCCTCCTCGGATGCTGCTCCACCTCATGCGTCGTCCACGCACTAATCTGACAACGCAGATACTCCATCATGCTCCAAGTCGCACCGCCGTCGATGCTCATCTCCATGGCAAGGAGCGCATCGTAGTCGGACCACTTGGCGGGGTCGTAGGTATCGTCGGTGATGGCGTTGCCTTCGTCGAGGCCGAAGATGGCTTGCACGTTCCACATAACGCCCTCGTTCGTCGGGCGGTTGGAGTAGCGGGCGTTGAAGCCGGTGGAGTTCCAGGTGGTGGTCCAGAAGTGGTGGTTGTTCTCGACGCCGTAGAGAGACATGCTGATGTTCAGCAGGCCGGCGATCTCAGCGTTGGAGGAGACATCCGTCGTCAAGTCAGTGCCGAGTACTTGCTCGGCGACGTGGAGGCGGCAATCTTCTGCGTCAGGAGTCGGCGTTGGGGACGGCGCTGATACGCTCGATGTCGAGGTTGTTGGAGGTATGCCTTGCCCGCAGTCCCAGTAGCAGGTGATGATGCGCTCGACCTTGGCACCAGGCTCCCACCAATTGCCCTCCCATGAGCCAACGTCGCAGAATGGCATCTCGCCTTGAATGGTGTCGTTCGCGAGCCAAGAGACGTCTCCAGTACGAAATAAGGTAGCCCAGGAGGTGTACCACGTGGTTCTCGCGAGCTCCTCCATGCGAGGCAGCAGCTCGAATCCTGTGAATTCCTCCTTCGTGTCCGGATTGATTGAGAAAAGAACCGACATGCCGTTCGCATCGTTCCAATCATCGCCTGGGATCACGAACTCATGAAAGAAGTCGTGTTGGTTTGAGAACCATTGCCAGGCGAGCACCTGCTGAGAAGCGTCGGAGATCTTCAAGGAGACATTCAAGCCGCCATGTATCTCTTGACCAACTTCATCTGCAATAGTCCATGGACCCTCATCGACCTCAACGGTACAAGTCTGGACTGCATAGGCATCTGTGGTAGTGCTGGGTGAGATCAGAGGTTCTGTGATGGTCGACGACGGCGTGAAGGAGGTAGAAGTTGGGGCAGCCCAAGAGGTTGAGGCTGGCAAGCCACAGTCCCAGTAGAAGTCCAGGTCGCGCGCCTGGTCCAAGATATTGGTCCCAGCAGGATGCCACTCGCCCTGAATACAAAACGGCTGAGGAGTGGACAACATGATGAAGTCTGTCGGCCACTGATTCGAGAGAATGGTGCCGCTGTTCGATGTGCTCAGCTGCACCAGCCACTGCGTCCAGTCTTCGCCGTGACCAAGGCCGTCAGAGTTGGCGTCGATCTCGTCTTGTGTAATCGACAGACCAGACACTGGATCAATGCCGAAGGTGATCTCCGCGTTTGGAGAGTCTACCCAGTCCAAGCCACCTGTGAAGTACGTCTGCGTCCAGCTCAGCGCAGCGTTATCCATCTTCTTCGACACCGACTTGCCAGAAGGATCGAAAAGCTCCATGGCCACGTTCCAGCCGACATGAACGTCTCCATTGTTGCGGACGGCTTGCTCAACGTGGAGCTTGCAGAAGTTTGTGGGCAGAGGTGCGGCAGATGCGACAGGGTCCGCAGTCTGCACTGGAGTGTAGAAGGTGATACCAGCGGCGCAACCTAACGTCGTTGTCTGGTCTTCGCCCACCATGGTCACCATGTTGGCTGAAACGTCACTGTCGCATGCGCAGCCGCTGAGGGGATTGGGGTCAGTTCCGCCGTTGTCTTCGATTGGTAACGGTGCGAGGCTGCATGACGTGAGCGGCATCGTCGTCGTGGGGCCTCGAGTGGTGCTGCTGTTGGTAGACGACATGGTGGGCATCGATGCCGAGGGCGAAGTCATCGGCGTGGATGTGCTGTTCGTCGATGTCTGCGTCGGCGAGGTGATGGTCGAATTTGTCACCGTCGACGTAGATTCGGATGCAGAGGTCATGCTGGCCGTGCTGCTGTTCATGGACCGAGTCGAGAAGGTCTCTGTGCTGGTGATGGAAGCTGGCGGTGCCGTCAGTGTCATGAAATCCGTAAACTGGGAGTAGAAGTCGGATGAAAACGTCGCCGCAATGCTGAAAGTCGCCTCCATGGTGCACACGGCATGAGTGGGTATCGCGAGCGACGAGGTGGTGTCCATGGCATCGGCATCGAGCATTGCAGGTGGCGGAGGCGGAGCTGGAAGAGTTGGGATACCTCTGAAAGGCCACATGAGGTTGAACTGCGCATCGTAGTTGGGTGGAATGTCGACATACATGCGAGCAGCAGACTGCGCGCACTCCTGGCCAGGTCCTCGAGGAATCTGCTTTGGGCCGTACTGAACCAAGACTCTGCCGAAAGGCATTAAGTTGGCGAGCTCTTGCGTGGTGCCTTTCCATCCATTCACCTTGTCTTTCTGAAACTTGGTAAACGCATCAAAGCCGGTCATGGACACGTATGGTATCAGTGTCGTTGGCTCGTCTCGACCCGGCACTCCGAATAGCTCGTTCAGCCAAACCTCCATCTCGTCGAGATCCTCTTGATAGTATGGACGCCCTGTGTCGCGCTCAACGTTGTGGATGATGAACGGGTGGACTTTCGTGGACGTCTTGTCGAACGGTCCGTCCTTGGCCATGTACTGCCCGAAACCCATCAGTCCATTGGTGTAAGGGGGATCCTCACCGTCGCGCAGCTCGTCGAGAACGACCTGGAGGTCCTCGCCAAGTGGTCGAGCAACAAAGGCGTACTGTTCCCAGACGTGTGACATCCAGCAGCCTTTCTCAGAGATGAGTACGACGGACCAACAGCCCCAAAGGCCACGAAGAGCGATACCATCGCTCGCCATGCCGAATGCAATGTAGTCGGCGGTTGATCCATGATTGAACCTGCTGGACCTCCCATGCGGGACTCTGGCTGATCGAAACCACTCTCTCCGCAAGAACGACCAGTAGTTGAAGAAGTCCATATTTCTGTCGCCAGTGTGGGAGTCCGGGACTTCGAGCACCAACTCGTTGGTGAGGTTGCTCAGCAAAAGCTGTTCTTGCAACGCCGCCCACTCCTGTCCTGCCACCACCAGAGTCGTGCCATTGGACAATAGCAGTTCGCGGGAAGAGAGCGCAGATGATCCCGACAACTCTCGGTTCTCGGTACTGTCTTCGTCACACTTGCCACATGTCGCCGCACTGCAGGCTTCCCTGTTCTTAGGCTCGCATTTCTCATTCGGATCAAGCTGATCAGGAAGAGTGTCCCACATCTGTTCGAAGTCCGCACGAGGCTGACGGAACGGCACAATGTCTGCGGATAGCCGCCAGATGGCCTTCTGCTTCCGCTCGATCTTGCCGTCTTTGTCTTTTGTGCAGCGGACCTGCATTGGATCGTATTGGACATTGATCTTCCCGTTTGCTTTCTCAGCCAGAGCCGGGTCGAAAGTCTCATAGTCGATTGCGCCATCCTTGAAGTATTCAATGCTGTAGCTGAGAGGGGTGTATCGAATCTCAATTGGCATTGTCGCAAACTTGGCCCTGAATCGACGCTTGAGCGCGTCAACCTTCTCCGGATGCTCGAGGGCATTCTCCGGCGGGATGTGGCCTTGGGTACCCGGATACTTCCTCGGTGTGAAGACGTAGACACGCAAGTTCTCCGCGTCTGGACCAAATGCCAATCCAGGGTACATCAGTTCACCCAAACCCTGGAGATCGGGATCAGAAAGAGGGTTTGAGAACATCTCATCGATGAGGGAGGACCACTCTCGATCTCCGAGTTCGACGATCATGTCCTTCACACGTCGCTCAAAACCACCGCCTTGCCAAATGTGCGACATCCACGCACCCTTCTGGCTCACGACAACAACAGAGGTGCATCCGTAGAGACCAGTCAGCGCCAGGACTTCCTCTTTCTTGCCAAACGAAACGAATTTCGCGGTGGTGCTGTGAAAACGGCCGAATTGATTGTGACGGACCAGAGTGTTGGCCTTCCCAGCTCTGAGGGTCTGCCGCTTCATGTAAGCCTCCCAATCTCCCGGGTCCTGCCCTGGCCAGCTCAGGAAGAGGCTGTTACCCGTGACGCTGGTAATATTTGACGATGATGTTGGTGGCTGTGCGCACACTGGGCATGTTCCGTACGAGCAGCGTGGAGGACGACAGCCCTTCTCGATGCCATTGGAGAAGTAGATCATCTCCAGGCCAAGGGTACAGGAGTCGCTGCACTGCTCAGCGACATCTCGCGCAAAGGCAGCCCGCTCATCATCAGACTCCTCACCAATCTGATCCTCGTCGGCATCCCACATGTCCTGATCGACATACTTTCGGCCGTTCTCTTCATCGACCCACAACCGCCAGATGGCCTGCTGCTTCTTGCTCTTTGAGCATTCAATCTGCTTGGGATCATATTGGAGGATGACTTTGCCGCGAGCGGAGGAGGCAAGCTCCTTGTTGACGGCAGCTTTGTCGAGCTCGCCCTTGGCGTTGTAAAAGCGGCGCTCCTTGGTGAGTGGAGTGTAGGTGATGATGTTTGGGGTGACTTTGAGACGACCCTTCAGCATGTCGAGGATAGTTGTCACCTTCCGCGGCCAACGAAGATGCTCAAGGTCTGGCTGAGGGTTGCCAAGGTACTCGATATCGATAGGCGTGACGATCCAAACCTTGATGTTGTAGTCGCCGTTGGGGTCGAAGGAGCCCATGGGCTTCATGTATCCCTCCAGACCGGAGATGCTGGCGTCTTTGCCGTTGCCGGTGAAGAGCTGACCAGCAGGATCTTTAAAGTCTTTGATGAGTGAGGTAGCGAAGGTCGGGATCTCCCAGATGTGAGACATCCACGCGCCTTGGTGCGATGCAACCACAACTGTCGTGCAGCCGTAGAGAGCGCCAACTGCGAGGACATCCGGGTGGTCTTCGAATGGCATGAAGATGGCAGTGGTTCCCCAGCGGGCTGGGTCATTGATGTCTTTCGGCGGCCACCGGGTCGCCGGCTGAGGCACTTGCTTGGCGCACCGGAACTGTTGCAGCATGAAGCGATTGAAGGCCGATGCATCAACGCTCTCGGGCTCTGAGAGTACGAAGCTGTTGAACAGGTCTCGTGAAAGGACGAGGGAGCTGTTCGTCGATATGTTCTGCTGCGGATGCCAGTCACACGCTTCGCCGCAGAGGTCCGACGAGCACATTGGAACAAGGCACTCCATCGTACCGTTTGCAGACGGCTGCACTGGACTAGTTGGACAGGAAAAAGCGGTCGACGTGGTAGTCGTAGCCGTGACGTCGCAGCCGCTGACGAGCGATGTGGTGGTGCTGCAGACGAGGCTCACGTCCGTCCATGATGCCCCAATGACGGTCTGTGAGCAGTTGACAGCCGCATCGGTCACTGTTGAGGTTTGAGAGCAGGATCGAATGGTGGTCGTCGTGACTGTTGGAGTAACGCTGCATCCGCGAGTGATCTGCGTATTGGAGCTGCATGCTGTGGTGGTCGAATTGGAGCCTGGGGCAGCAGGGCCAACGGAGCAAGTGACAGCAGTGTTCGTGGCAGTGATGGTCTCAGTGCAGGACTCTTCCGATGATGACGTCTCTGAGCCAGTGGGTGAGGTCGTTGGCTCAGTCGCGGTGGGATTTGTTGGATCTGGAGTTGGCTCCGGGGGTGTCGGACTGTTTGGGTCTGGGCCAGGGCCAAGGTCGATTGGGGGCAGAGCCAGCTTTGGAAAGATGATGCTGAAGCCGTGGAGCTGAGGAAACTCCAGCTTGAGGCCATTGATGTCGTGGTTGAGGATGTCGCAGAGGGCGGCCATCGCCTGCTGCACGAAACACTTCACGGTGTCCACCGGATGAAGAAGGTCGATGCCGCACTTCGGCTTGTAGCAAGGATCGTTGGGGCCACCACCATCACCGCCGCTGCCTTTGTGACCGGTGTACATGCTGCAGTCGAAGTGCAACCAGCCGCAAAGCCAGAAGACGTACTGTCTCAAAGGCTCAACCTGTGCCTCGCAAAGGCCAATGTCGAAGATGTCGATGCAGTGTCGTAGACCGTCGATGACGGCGATAAGATCATCCTGCTGCTCGTCACGGACTTCGTACTGATCTTCGACAGAGCCAGTCACGTATGGAAAGATTGCCGAAGTCGTAACTGTTGTCAAGCTGTCCTCCCAAGAAAGAGTGTAAATGGAAGTTGGGATGGCAGTGAACATTGGCCAAACAGTCTGCGTGGTCATCTGTCCGTCCTCTGACCAAACCGTGATGTACGGAACTGGAGTGCCCGAAGTCATGGTCAAGAACGCAGGCGGGCTATCATCAGACCCAGTGAAAGTGCTCAGGTCGGTTGACTCCATAGTAGGCATTGAAGAGAAGGTGGACCAATCAGTCGATGCGGACGTCGGCTCCTCAGTTACAGAAGAAGGCTGAGAAGTCTCCCAAGATATCGAAGGCCAGAGGCTCATTGTCGATGTTGTGCTGGGCAATGTGGTAATGCTCAAGGACGGTGTGGGTGAGTAAGCAGGCCAGAATGTCATCGTAGTGGACGTGCCATCTGTAGGGAAGACGGTCACGAAGGGCGATGGAATGCCTTCAGTTGGTCCAACAGACTCCGATGGAGGAGAGTCGCCGGTGAAGGTGCTCAAAGCTGCGGTTGTCGATGATATCTCAGCCAATGAGAGGGTCTCACTGGTGGAAGGCGGGGTCGTGGCCCAAGTAGTTGACTGCCAGATGGTCATGGTTCCCAGAGTCCCATTGCGGTTGGTGATGCTCATTGTTGGTCCAGCCGGGAGAGGGTACAAGGTCACTGTCGTCAGCATACCGCTGGTTGAGTAGACGGAAGTGACGGGCGAAGGAGGTAGCGTAGTGGGAGGCGCAATAGTAGTGCCGTTGCCAGGGGGAATGCCAAGATCTGACTTGCTGGAAGTCACTGCCGTCGTGCCTGATCCAGATGAAGATATCTTTGTTGTTGACAAGGTCGTACTCTGGCTGACGCTCGCGGTGCTGTTGCCGAATGGCGCAGAGCTTGACGTCCCTGCGATTGAAGTTCCAGTGGAATTGCCATGGCTAATACTCGGTGTGCTTGAGATCGTGCTTGTCAACGACTCTTCAGTCGTGCTCGTCGAAGATGCTTCAGTCGTGCTTGTCGAGGATGCTTCCCTCGTGCTTGTCGAAGATACTTCAGTTGTGCTCTGACTCTCGCTGCTCTCGGAGGAGAGCTGCCCAGTGGAAGTTGTGGAGTTCTGAGTCGAACTGGATGAGCTCTGAGTTGAACTGGGGGAAGGGGCTGAACCGGTCGATGTCGTGCCGAGGACGGTGCCGTTGCTCAGGGTATTGCTTGTACGGAAGTCTGCGCTGCTCTTGCTCCTCGACAAAATCGAAGAGCTGGTCGATATGCTGGAGAGGCTGACCGTGGTCAGGTTGACAGTGGTGCCAGAAAGAGAGGTCCAGATAGTCAGGCTAGAGTAGGTCGTGCTAGTCTCAGCTGTTGTTGACAAGCCTGATGATGACTCTGAGGAGCTTGTCTGACTCGAGGAACTGGTATACGTCGTCGCAGCAAACGGCGTGGTGCCCGATGAGGATGACGTCGAACTGGATGTACTCGACCAGACCGTGCTGTTGCTTGTGGTAGGAGCGTATGGCCAAGATATGGGAGTACTGCTCGACTGCGTCGAAGACGAACTTGAAGTAGTCGCTGAGCCGCTTCCGGAATCGGAAGGAACGCTCGTGACAGAAGTAGTCGATGAATCTGGACCGATCGAAGGAGACGAAGGAGTGACCGAAGAGGTAGTTATGCCAGAAGAGCTGCTCGTGGTCAAGGAACTCTCAGTAGACGAAACAGGCGAGTAAGAGAACGAAGGGGTACTGCTGCTCCAGGTGAACCCGGCGGTAGCGTTGATTGGGATCGTGGTGGTGCAAGTAGTAGCGGAGCCGTTGACGAGGAAAGAGGTAACGATCGTGGCGGATGCAGTGGTCGTGCACGAGGTGGTGCTGTTGATGGCCAGCGAAGCCTTGTCTTGCAGGCCGCCCGCCGTGACGAGCGAGCCAAGGGCAATGGCCCCGAGCAGGCGGAGGGTGCCCATCTCGAGGAGGGCGGTGATGGTGTGGCGTGTATTCGAAGGAGTGTATCAGTGAGTGTAATGAGTGGGAGAACGTTGCGGTAATGGAACGAGGGTGGTTATGTTGGAGTTGGTGAAGTCAAGGGGAAAGCTGAGGGAGGAAGCTGCACAAACGAGCACCGCGCCAAGCCCCGACCTCCGTGAGGTCTACATGATTCATGTTGACGCTTGGGAGGCATTGGGGTGATGGGGCAGTGAGACTTGAATCAAGTTGACCGTGAAACTTGAAGATGGCTTCGTGAAGATGGCGCTGAATTTGTTCGACCGTTGTCTTATCTGAGCTCTTGCAGGTACGGTCATGGGTGTAGCACACTGATCTGGATCTTCCTTCAGCACTGCATGAAGCTGTTATCGGATCTGAACTCGCCTGGCCATTTTGCTCCTCATCAACACCACGACCTGCCTTCCGCCATCCTCCAAGCTCCACAACACCGCCGAGAGTCCACAGTTTAGACGATCACGCTCCAGTAACATGGCCTCCCTCGTACCGAGTGCAGCACAAACTCGTCGAAGCTTGTCGCCGGCATCGCAGCGAAAGAGGTCGTTTCAATACCGGCATGGGCTTCCTGTACCGAAGGAACCCCTCCCTGCCGTTTCCTCGCCTTCTTCCGACAGCTTCTACCGACCTCCCAGTCCAAGCACTCCCTTTATCGCCATCATCGCTCCTACCCCGGCGAAACAGCCATTCTCCAAGCCCAGTGCGCAAGTCCGGCTACACAGCAAGAGCAGACGAGGAAGAGACGTGGCAGGAAGGTGCACATATGTCGAGGAGCTGAAGCATACTTGAAGCCCAACAGCCTGGCGGAGCATGATATGGTCGGGGTGTGGGATTGCGTCACGGATGGGAAGACTGTGTGCCACGTTGCTGCGCTTCTCTGTCTCTACACAACACCAGACAACCTTCTGTACGTCCAAAGCCGCCGCATGGGCCGAATGAGAGCTAATAGTCGAGGGTCAAGGTGGAACAAGTTCCACAAGACTTGCAGGAAAGAAAGGACAGGTAGCGTTGGACTCTGACCTCGTCGTCCGTGATGATGTGTTGACCAGCGAGCATCATTGCCGTACAGTCATGATTTGTTCAGAGTTGGTCCCAGGATCCTCAGGCGTTCCCTTGCTAATGATAAGCAATGTGCACGGCTGGGGTTCCATCAAACTTCTCAAGGGCGCTCTCCCTTCAGAAAGTAGCTTCACAATGAGACAGTAATGCTGGCTACAACGACGGCTCTTCGTCTTCCAACAAAGCTTCAAGTGAGACGAAGCTGCTCGCATCCACTCCCCGGTCAGCAACACGGAGCCCATTCAACACAGTGGAAAATGCTGCATATACCTGTGTCACGCAGTCTCACCTCCACCTTTGTGCTGTTGCAGTAGCTGGAGAAGTCTTGAGCCACAGACTGCTGCACTGGGACATGACGAGCCAAAGACCAAAGACAGTTTGCTGGACAACACGGCTCTCTCGATGGGCACAAAAGTTGGCGTTACTCTATAAAGTTGTTGCTTCGCGTACACTCAGCGGGCAGACTTACCACTTCGATCCCTTATGGACCCAGGCACCGCACTTGGAGTAGCCTCGCTAGGCTTGGAGGTCTGCAAAATCCTCTTGATCTTCTATCAAGACTTTCAGAGCCAGAACAGCGACATCAAGGAAGTTTATGACAGCATCAGGCGCTTGGGGCATCTGTTCGAACAATGCCAGGTGGTTATCCAAAGAGTCACTGCCAACAACGACACACGCAAGACGGTCGACGAATGCCTGGCAGACTGTCTGGAGGACGTCAAGGAGCTGGAGAGACAGGCGAAGAAGCTCACTGGCGACCCTGACCTCAAAACAGTGTTTGACAAGCTCAAAGTTGGTGGTCGGAAACTCGCATACCCTTTCAGACGAGGAACTCTACAACAACTGAAGGGCTTCGTTACGAACACGCTCGACAGTCTAGCAGTCGCCATCGATCTCCTGCAGCTTGATATATCCGTGGATGGCTCCGCCGCTTTGAAGGCACAAGTTGCAGACATCCTGCACCAGATGAACGCGATAGCGAACAGCATCAGGACCATCGACACCACGACGCAGATGATCGCGAAAGATGTCGGCACTGCACTGAGTATTGCACAACAGCAAGAGCTCGACGCCGCTCTAAATTGGCTCAATGCTCCAGATCCTTCCACAAATCACGAAGAGGCTCGAAAAAAGCACGAGGAAGGTACCGGCGAGTGGTTCTTGGCATCCAAGGAGTACAAGGACTGGGTCGAAGCGGAAAACCGTACGCTGTGGCTACATGGCAAGCCTGGGTGCTGCAAAACAGTGCTCAGCTCCACTGTCATCGAAGACTTGAAGAGGGTGCAGACCCACGAGCCATGCAGTGTTGCATACTTCTACTTCACGTTCCAGGACTAGGCCAAGCAGTCCTGGACCAGTTTGGTGCTTTCACTGACGAGACAACTGAGTATCGGGAGTCCACTCCATGCTCGACTGTGCGATGCCAAAAAGAAAAACGACAAAAAGCTGGAGACTATGCTGGCTACCTTGGACGACCTGCTCCAATAACAAGCGAAGACTTATCTTGTCCTTGATGCTCTCGACGAATGCCCTGAAGAGCATGACACAAGGGACACACTGCTGAAGGGCATTTCTGACCTGCTCAGCAAACATGAGAACATGCACGGCGAGACCAGAGGGATATTCGGGAAGCTATGCAACGCAACCAAGCAGTTTCAGTGAGGCTGAGCGAAGAAAGCATCAATCCCGACATCCAACTATTCATTGAACGAAGGCTTGAACGCGATCTCAACTTTGACAGCGGAAAGAAGAGGTTCTTATTGGAGCATAAGACTGAGATCAAAGAGGCATTTGAACAAAAGGCTGGTGGAATGTGAGCAACACTATACGCTTTTCATTGAACTTCAGAGCTAATGTGACGCAGGTCCAGATGGGCATACTGCCAGCTCGAGGAAATCAAGCGGGCGAAATACTTCCGGAAAATAGAGCTCTCGAAGGTACTGGCGAGGCTTCCTTCAAGCTTGGCAGAGACGTACGAGCGGATTCTCCTTCGATTACCTGAACAATGCTCGCGCGATGTGAGAAAGGCTCTCATATGGCTCGCCTTTTCCCGGGACCATCTTACAGCGCAGATGTTGACCGAAGCCTGCATTACGTCTCCCGATGAAAATCCTTTTGTCGACGAAGGGAGCCGCGACACGATGCCGGAGATGTTGGAAGTGCTGTCTTCGCTCCTCCAAATTGAAGGGCAGGGCGATGGTGAAGACAAGACCGAAAAAAACCTGGCCCAACGACGAGTACAACTGGCACATTTTTCGGTGAAGGAATTTCTGGTCGATTCTCGAACAGAAAACGGGCCGGCAAGCTTTTTTTATCTGGACATCGGAACGGCTCAGGATTTCCTCGCGCAAAGCTGCTCGGCCTACATGATTCATTGCTATGAGCATCATCGCGGCTCAGCATCGAGCCGCAATGAGCAACCGCTGCTGAAATATGCCTGCGACTACTGGATTTCTCATAAAAGGGCAGCAGAACAACGGCCAGTCCACACCCTGACGCACCAGCATCACTTACGAGTGCTCCAAGACTCGAGAATCCTAGTATGGTGGCATCGCTTGAGCGGGATCAGGGTTTGTGGGTCCTGGCCGCCATTAGTACTCGCGGCTTTTTGCAACTTGCCAAGAACGTGCCTCCATCTGGTGCAGCAGACCAGAGCTCCTGATGTCGAGGGTCCCGGAGATCCTTCCAATCCTAAGCTCTTTGAGAGACCTGGCCAAACAGGGTCACCTCTCTCGACCGCTGCTAGGAACGGATATATGGGGATTGTGGAACTGCTATTCGAACACGATGCGGACCCAAACTTCACACCGAGATTTCCGCCACTGGTTTCTGCAGTTTTGGGACGAAATGACGACATCGCACGTATCCTGCTCCGTCAGCCGACCGTCGATGTAAGTTCAGCACTTCCAAATGGTTCCTCTGCTTTGCACCATGCCTGTCGAATAGGACATACCAGTCTAGCCATGGAGTTGATCAGAAGAGAAGCGGACGTCCACTCTCGAACTAGTTATAGGGAAACGCCTCTTCTAGTAGCATGTGGTCATAACGCCAGCCCACAGTTGATTCGTGTATTGGTCGATGCCGGTAGCGACGTCACAGTTAGAAACACGCATGGCGATTCGACGATCCACCAGGCTGCTTTAGCTTGTCGAGATGACACTGCGGACGAGACAACGTTTATGGAGAGAGCTGGTATTTTGATTCGCCATGGGTGTCCAGTTGATTCACGCAACGCGACTGGGGCTACAGCACTGCATGCTGCCGCTTCCACAGGCAACTCCCGCGTCGTGAAAGTTTTGATCCGCCTAGGTCTGGACGTCAATACGATTGATCTTGCCAAATCCACACTCTTATGGAAGCTGTCGGCAAGTTCCCGCGGGAGCACAACCCAGGTAGATGTCGCACGATCAACGCACTGATGGACGAAGGTGCAGATGCCAATAGTCGCGATGACTACGGATGGCCGGCACTACATAGTGCCTGCAAACAGAATGGAGTGGAAAGCGTAGCGACACTGTTGAGCCGAGGCGCTGACGTCGACCCCCACTCGCACGATGCATCCGTACCTACGCCTCTGGAAGTTGCGTGCCAACACAAGCATATCACAGAGATCGAGCTGCTCATGGACAACGGCGCGGAGACACGGCGTCCCCTGGCTGTGGTAGAGCGGGGCGGACATGGAGACAGTGTTACAAGTAAAGAGGAACGCGACAAAGCCCGCGCTGTTGCGAGGCTACTTTGAGTAGAAGGGCAAAACCCATCTCATATGAGGTTTGGGGCGCGAGAGATACGAGGCAGAGAATAATTCAGCTCACAGATGGAGAATGAAGCGAAGTATGGTATGAGGGTGGCTCGGAGAAGCAGCTTGATTATGGGAACGATCTTCTTTCGGTCCTTTTGGGAGGTGGGACTGATATGGTTTCGGATGAGGACATCGACTCAGACTGAGACAGGCATCGAGATGACCTGGAGTAGGGAGCTGTGAAGAGTACTTGAGATCCCTGCTGTCATTGAAAGTGTCCACTTTGCAGCAATGTACTTTCGCACCATGTCTAGACCAAGTCGAAGGGTTTCTGTCCGGCCTTTCGAAGCATCTCAAAGAATGTCCTTTAATGCACGTCATGGTTCCAGACAATATTCCCGCAACCTTTCTTCTGGTTTTGACTTTGTTGACGGTGACACGGCAGTCCTATTCCGAGATGTACATTGGCTTGACTTTGGTCGACATTCTGCAAATGCATGATGCGCAAGACATGGCGAAGGAGATGCAAACAATGTGGCGACATGAAGTTGAAGAAATAAAGCGTGATCATCTTCCATAGAGGTATGCGACATTGGAACGAGTGGTTGAATGGATCTCCTTCATCGGGAAGGATGTGGATAAAATTCGAATACAAGTGTTGTACGTCTGATGAGTGCCGGTGACTACAGCTTGACATTGAGGTATCACATAGCCATAGGAACGAAACGATGCGGCGGAAGGACTGCTTATGGTATCAAATCCCAATACACGACAATGTATCGTGGATGCGCCACAGTTGCGCTTGGCCTGATTAGGAAGGTGCGACTTACAGAACGACGGCGCAGTTTTCAGACCGCCGAGCTCGCGATGTTGCATTAAAGCAGCCAAAAGACTTTCATGGTTTGATCAAACTCAGAAATGGACACAGTGCTCTTTGGCGACTGTGGTTTGCATTGACACGGTCTTTGTTTGACTGGCATTGTCCTCAGAAACAGCAGGTGAGGTCAGCTTAAAGTTCGCGGAACCAGATCCGCCCCCAAAGTCTACCCCGCGCCGCCCCACTCCAGCTCCGGCGCTTATCGTCGACAACACATCCCTCCCTTCCCCTCTCCCTCCTCTCCTTTCAACATTCACTCACCATGCTAGCCGCCCGCCCAATCCGGAAGCTGCAATCCACACGCAGCTTCCACACCACCTCCGCCCAGCGAGCATCCGTGCTCTTCGCTCTCGGAGCCTTATCGAACAGCCGCGAGACGCAGCACTTCAACAAGCTGTCTCACCTCTCGAGAGTCGAGCACTCCCCGCCGTTGAAACTCATCAAGACCAGCGAAATCGATCCGTTCCCTCTCCCGACGCCTGCGAAGCCCTCTCCGGCTGTCCAGACTGTTTCAAGAACGAGATCAGCGGCCAAGATATGGGACGATAAGGCTTTGAAGGCTGGGAGAGCTATTCTCGCTGATAATGCGAGGCAAGTGGCTCGTCTGAACCGGGCTCTGGAGAGATCGAAGAGGAGACAATCGAAAGCGGACAAAGCTATGCAGCGATCGTTGGCTGATTGGGCGAAGGACAGGCAGAAGATGCATGCGGAGATCCGGCAGGCTGGGGTTTGGATCTTGGCGGCTGTGGGTACGGCTACGGGTCTGGCAATGTGGAGGTTCTGGCCGCAGAGTGAGGTCGGTAGGGATTCGGGAGAGCTGGGAAGGAAGATTGCGGCGAGGGCCAGGTCGTCGATTCCGTTGCCGGCTGCTATGGCTGGAGTTGGGGCTGGGCAGGGTGCGGAGGTTCTGGCTGCACCTGTTGCTCAGAATGTAGCAACGCCTGTCCCCGTGCAGTCCACCGCCCCGTCGGTTGTGAATGTATCTGCTGAGCAATCAGCATCACAGGGAAGTTGGTGGCAGGATCTATTCTGGAAACGGCATTAGATGCCGATCATGACGATGGAATGTGGAACAGGACTAGAGCGGAGGCATAACTGGTCAAACAGTGAACAGTGGCAGATAAGCGTTTTCAATGGCATTGTTCCTTTCTCATCTAGACTAAGCTCTGGCCCTCAGTGATTGGACCCATGTTATCCAGTTGGAAGATCTTGTGTTCTCCAATGGTCATATAGGAGGCTTCTCTAGTCGCTCATTGATTGGGTCCATGACATCCAGTTGGAAGATCTTGTGTTCTCCAATCACCGTCAAGGATGTTGCTTAGTACTGAGAGTCCTGAAAGTGGTTGCCGTTGGCAGAAGCCTGGGCTCCAACATACCCAGTGTTGGCGGCGTAGTACTGCTGGAGGCTGTACTCGTCGACAGCTGGGTCCTCGGCTCGCTCTCTCCTGGACCAACCCTTCAGCTTCCCTCCGCCATCATGGCCTACGGCAACGGCCACCCATCATTGAATGGCTCAACACCCTCCAACCAAGCCCAAAGCATCTCCTTCCTCTCCTCCTGTGTCAACCTGCCTGCCCCCGCGATATCCCTCTGCCCCATGTCGAACAGCTCCCCAGTTCCAAAAACCTTCTCTCCATTCAGCTTCCGAATCCTCGGCTCCTCGACAACATCATCCTCCGTGTCGCAGACATGCCGCCCACTCTTCCCATCGAGTACGACAGCATGCCCACACCGAGAACAAATCAACACCCTACAAGCCTGGCACCCCTTCAAGGGAACCTGCTTCGTCTTCAAGCCCAAGAAGTTGCCACAAGGTCCCTCCTCCACGCGCGCCTCCCTCTTGCAGTACACCTTCGCCTTCATCGGCTGCTTCCTCTCATTCTCCCTCTCGCGCCACCGAAGAATGAGCTCAAACGGCATCTCGATGGTATGGGCGAAGTCGTTGATATCGAGAGGGTTGCCGTCCACGGTGACAGGTCGAATGGAGTCGTTGTGCAGGGCGCGTTCGAAGAGCCGGACCACAATCAAGGTGAAGCAGCTTGAGCAAAGCTTTGTATCTGGAGAGCCGCATTGGATACCCGTGCCTTGGGCTGGTTTGAAGCAGATTTTGCACTGGAAGGCCTGGGAGAGGAGACGGTGGGTGGAGACCTGGTGAGGTTGGGTGACGACGGTGTAACGCGGAGGATTGGTAGGCATCTCGGCGTCGCGGCGCTGATCTTTCTGGTTGTTGCGGCGACGATGTTGTGTTGGATGCGTGGGCTTTGGTGTGAGTCTCGCGCGTGCTCTGGCTTCTTGCGCGTCTTGGTTGCGGTTATTGGCGATGAGCTCTTTCAGCCCCTGGAAGAAGTGGCTGGGCATTTTGATGCGCAATTTGACCTGTATGTGTTCTTGATCGCGTTGCGGAGGGCGTGGGATGTGAAGATATTGTGGTGGTGTAGAGAACGTCGTTGCGGATATTCACTTGCAGCCGGGATGTTCCTGCCCCGTGACGCGCTCGCCAAGCCTTCCGCCTTTCATGTTGCCCACTCTGCGCTTCAATAGTCTCCGCTTCAAACACTACAACAGCATCAGCTCCAAAACCCTCCTCACTCGACATTCCCATACGGCATTGCCTTCACAAAGGACAGCATACCAACAAAGCCCGTTCATCTCGCCCTGTACCATACAAGACCAAGCAGACAAAGAATCCAACAAGGACTTGGAGATGGCCGGCCAGATGGAGATGCAGCCGAGTAAGCGTACCATCTTGGATCGCCCACATCATCTACTGACCGGCGATGTTGCAGTACCCATGCTGGCGCTCTTGCGAGCAAAACGACTCAAGGAGAAGCGCGACCTACCAACCGAGCTCTGGCTCGGCATCACTTCCTTCGCCGTCACTAAAGACGAGCCCGTCCCAATCTGGGCCCTGCCAGCCCACTACGGTAAACTCCTCGCCCCTTTCAAGAACACCAACCTCGAGCCACACGCCAAGAAGACCTTCTGGGAGAAGACCACCGTCCGCCACACGCAATCCATGATCATCTTCGCCCAAGGATCCGAGATCAAGAACCTCCACCCGACCCTCCGCGATAAGATGCAGCACCTTCAGGTCGACACCCACATCTCCTCCCTCCCCCGCCAACTCGACGACATCGCCCAGACCGTCCGCGGATGCCCAGCCATCCAATCCCTCACCATCCACCTCACCGTCTCCAGCATCAACCCCTCCATCATGCAAGCCGGACTGGGCATGATTTGCGAGGCCATGCACGGTCTGGTCGGTCCTGAGGTGAAGAAGACGGCGGTCGCTCTTTGCGACTTTCAGGGCTCGAAGTACTGGTGTGCCAAGCGGTTGAAGAAGGCGATCGCTGAAGAGACGGTTCATGAGAATAGTTCGTGGACTGCGTTTGGCGATATCGAGGTTACGGTCATTCAGGTTGGCCAGAAAGAGGTGGCGGGTTTCATGCAGACGCTTATGACGGCGGAGGTTTAGGACATTGGGGAGTGGGAAGGTTGACGTGGTTGCTTGCCGTGTTTGAATGCTTTTCTATGTTGTTGACGGTTGGGTTTTGCGAGATTCTGGCTCGTGGTGGTGGTAAGAGCTGTGGATGTCCAATGAACGGAGTGTACAAGGGGCGTGCGCAGCATGAACGCTTTGGAATGAATTGACTTGTTGTACTTCTTGCCCCCTTGCCCAATCGTTTCCTACTGCCAATCCCAAGATGAATAGCGGTATACGTGATGATGACGGAGATGGGATCAGGCAACTTGAACAGGTATGTGCATTCCGGTCGGCGGCCCAACGAGGAGCAGCTCATTCTTCTCCGCTGTTCATCGACATCTCAGAACATCTATCGATACTGCTTCAGCGAAGAGCTGCCGGCCGATGTCAAGCAAGGTTTGCAGAAGGAGCATGCCTCTGGCCATAATGCCTACGCTAGCAGGTCAATCAAAGCACGCGAAAAGCCTTCGATACGCAACCTACTACGGCAGCTTTCGGTCTTGCGGACTCGATGAATGGAGACCTTCGACCAGCTGTGTAACGTTGACCTTGACGCTGGCTACGATGCTGGTGCAAGCATTGATCCTCTCCTGAACGTCCTTGATGGATATGCGATTGATGAGTCCTGGGACTCACCACCAGATTCGAACTTTCTTCCAGAGTGTTGCTCATTTATTGTCCAAATTGACGTCCGTTGAATTTGGATTGCATCTTCCCAGTACCTCCTTCGCCAAAGCGAGTGTTGATGATCTACAGGACCTCATACGACAGACGAATCTTCCTCTAACAGAATCAGTAAACGTCGACGTACAGCTGAGAGTCTTGATAGGCTCAGCGCCAGGATATCGGCCACAGTGGGGAGGATGTCCCCAAGCTCACGACCTTCGGCACGACAGGGAAAACATCAAAATCCGCCAAACTTGGATCCGACTTAAGCTGATGTCTAGTGACGACCTCATATCCCAGCTGCGGCACGATGGACCTACGAACAAGCCCCGGACAGCCAGAACGTGCAGTATCAGATCGTACCAGCAGCCGCGGCAACTGATCATTGACGTACTTGGTACCTGGCTCCTCGAAGTGCTCGCCAGTCCAAGTTGCCTGATGTACGTTCGTATCCCCAGTCGAAGGCGCCATTCCGTGCTGTCCGCATGGAAATCGATATCGTTGAACACAATGACAGAATTGGGACGACTTGGAGACATGGAAAGTCTCACTCTCGCCAAATCTGATGTAGCAGAGGAGGCTGGACTTGTTCTGGGAAAGGGATGTTCGTCCTACTTTACTTTACGCGCCTTCTCCCAAAGGATCCTATCATGCCATCCCATTGCAGGCGACATCGATATACTTGACCATGAGATCCGGAGGGAGATAGCAGAGAGAAGAGTCTTAGCGGGGTTTCCCCTTCCCCAACGAGCTTTACATATTGATTCTACGCGTTCATGCCCGAGACTTGATGTCTGGCCATGCCTTCAATGTATGTATTAGTATAATTGTGGTCACGGGGATGGTGAGAAGATATAAGGATGTGAGGAGGAATGCGCTCATGGTGCTGCTCTCAAGAAGGGCATGACGCTACGTCTCAGGGGTGAAAAGGGGTAGCCTACATCAGATCCTACGCGTCCATCCCCGAAGATTGATGTCTGTCCATGCCTTCAACGTGTGTATCGGCATAGTTGTAGTCATGGAGATAATGCGGAGATCTGGGGATGTGAGGAGATATGTGCACGTGAGGCTGCCCTCAAGGAGGGCATATCGCTACGACTCAATGGGTGAAAAGGGTAGCCTCTATCCAATTCTGCGCCTCCATCCCCGAAAATCCAAACCCATCCATGCCATCAATCGATATATCCATATGTTTGATACCCTGGGGATAGTGAGGAGATCTGGGGATGTGAGAAGATGTTTCGTCGTCAGATTGCCTCCGTAGAGGGCATGATGCCGGGACTCAGGGGGTGAAAACGGGATGCTTCTCTCTCAATCTAGACGTCTATCCCCGTAAATAAACGACTGTCCATGGTATCAATCAATGTATCAATACATTTGATTCAACGGGGATAATGGGTTGAGTTGCAGTACTTTCACAGTGAATAGAGACCTCACATCGGCGTCGGCGTCACGTCGGTTGACGCGGGAACGCCAAGACTTTGACTATAGCTTCCACAACGTCGCGTTTGTCTTCCCCTTCCTTTCGGCACACCCCCCGCCTCGCACGAAAACCGCACACAAGACGACAGACAGCACAGCACGATGGCGATGGCGGGCGGGCAAGCACTTCGCGTGCTTGAAGTCTACACCGACGGCGCGGTTAAACGCCCAAAGCAAAAAGCAGCAATTGGTCCCTGGGCTCCCTCTGGCTGCGCTTTCGTCGCGCGAGACCGCGACTCCGATCCCTGGCTGGGACGTTTTTACGCTCTTGGACCGCAGTTCGACAGCCAGCATGTGGAGATGCTTGGCATATTTTTTGCGCTGCAGTATTTGGCCGGGCAGGCGCAGGCCCATGGCCAGACGCACCAAGAAGTCTCAATTTACTCCGATTGCAGTTTTGCCCTCGACGAGATAGCGGATGCGAGGAACAGCGTCACCTTGGCCCTGGGAAAGCCAGTGTTCGTCTTCCACATCCTGTCGCGTATCTTGGGCTTTCTGCATATTCTGGAGGGTAATTTCGACACCCCTGTGAGATTCGGATACGTTCCTGGGCATGCTGGCATCCCAGGCAACACCGAAGCAGACGACGCAGCGGGCAGGGGAGCAGTTCTATCCCGGCAAGGTTATGCCGCGGTTGGATGGCCAGAGGGCGGTGCGCCGTCACTCACCTCCTTCCCAGTGAGCTGGCCTTAGCAAAAACAAATAAACCGGGCCATCAAAGATGGTTGACATAGTCCCTTAGCTGGTTTGGGGCCGCCAACAGTAAGACCCAGCCATAGAGCGCGCAATTGGAGGAATAAAATCCGACTTCACACCTCCGCGCGGTTATTCCTGGGCGTCATACATCAACATACAACGATATGACGTGCAGAGTGAAGCGGTCAAAGCCATGGAAAGAGCTGTCGATACCTCAGAGCACGTCATCAAGCTCGAGATATCAACAAGAAACATCGAATATCACACACGGCATTGCCAACGCAAGGCGAAGACCATCAACATCATCGCCGCGAACCACCAAACATCAACAACAAACCGGAATCACCATCACAACCATTGTCAACCACAACGCAATCTACCAAGCTGCGTACACGATCCATCATCTACTGGATCAGGCCTCAAGCACGGAGAGCGAACATCAAACTACACATTGTTCTCCTCCACCGTTGCCGAAGCGCGCCAGCAACCAAGCAGTGCTTCCACAACCGCGGCATCATCACATCAGCTGCCCCAGGAGTAACGAAGAGCAAGGGTCAACAACGGCGACGCAACACGAACATCACTCGATATGCCGTCGACATCACCTTGGCGGAATCATCTACCAGCTTTGCGGTCATTTTTTGCAGCCTTGACTGCCACGTTGACTCTTGCTCTTCGATGCTCCCAACAACCACGTGCCACAAGAGCAGATCCAATTTATCTGCTCCTGCCATACATCACATACCGTACTGGCATGACCCCAAGTCTATTCAGCAACGTGCCAACGAATGATCACCGGCGAAGGCCGACCTCAGCTACGCCAACCTCTCGTTCATGCTCGACTGCTTTTTGAAGTCAGACCCCGATGACTCCTCATAAATCATCAACAACTTCCACAAGCAGAGCGACTGAACTTGCATTTGCCACCACCCTCCTACCAGAGTGGCACCAATCCAACCCAGAACAGTACCGAACCAATCGTCAACAAACCTGTCGTCACCGGCTGCCACTTCATATCAGCTTTGCGGTTTCTGTGCACTTCGGCTACTGTTTCTACCTCGAAGGCCTTCCCATGTCTCAGGAAGAACCTTCAACTGCAGATCGACTCGATCTGCTCCACCCATGTGCCTCACACTCAACTGGCACCAGCCCAACTCTTGACTGCACCGAACCAACCATCAACAAACTTGTCGTCACCAGCTGTCACTTCATCTCAGCTTTGCGGTTCTCTGTGCCCTTCTGCTGCAGTCTCGACCCCCGAAGGCTTTCCAACACTTCAAGAAAGACCTTCACACACAGATCTCCTCCATCTGTCTCTGCCAGAAACATCACACTCAAATGGCATCTACCCTACTCTCAACAGCGCCGAATCAAACTTCAAACAACCTGTCGTCACCAGCTGCATCATCGACTCAGCTTTGCGGTTATCTGTACCTTTCGGCTGCTGTCAAGATATCACGATCAGTGCTTGCCACATCACTGGTATTGATGGATCTTCCTGCTCCACATTCGCGGCATCACCAGAACTGCTGCGAATACCACTGATCTCTCCACACGGTACACAACCAAGCTCAGTACGCCAAGCATACCTTTCAAATGTTTGCCCCCAATTTGGACTCGTCTCAAGTCCAGTCGCGGACGGATCATCTACCTTCCACGACCGCTAGCCTCCTACCAAACCCTCGGCCGCAGCCACCTTCGGAGGATCCACGGGCTAGCGAAACACGCCAGATCTTCGTGGTTCATAACTCGCACACACCCAATTGCCACAACTATGGACCTTTGAAGTGGGCGTCATGGACGGGAGTCGACGCTAAGACTCCTCGAGCGTCTCACAACGCCCCAGTTGGGAGTACTTCCACACGATGACCCCCGGCGCTGTCTTCATATCTTTGCAGCTGCACGCTCTCCTCCGCAACGTGTCTCAAAGGCCTTTTTGCCACGACTCCACGAACCTCCACGCGACCCTACGCGACTTTATGTGACGAAGGCCATGAAATCCACTCAGGCCTCGAAGATACGACTGCCTGCCCACGACATGCTCTGTGCGTTGAGGCATGGCATTTCATCTTGCCACAACTCAGACTATACCAAGCCGCTGCTGTTGGCGAGCTGCGATGTAACACCGTTGCATCTTCTAAGAAGCAATCCTCCAAGCTTGAAGAAGCGATTCTCCGTTCCCCCGGAAACTTCGACACCAAGGTTGTCCCGAAACCCTGGCTTCGCTGTTCTATCTGTTCGGCGACAAGCAATCACCCGCCATGAGGACCTTTGTAGCAACTTGCGGTACAAACGAAACCTTCCGCATCGATTAGCTTTCAAACCGAAGGTCCTCGAGCTCACACGAGACCCATGTCGCAGTTACCATGCCCATTCCGTGAAGAGCATCTCAGACACCGCCATGGTTGCGTTCTCATCATAAGCAGTCTCCAACGATCACCCCACATCCATCATCATGCTCGCGCACAAAGGGACGTCTGCCGGTGCATTGCCTACGATGAGGCCTGGCTGAACGAAAGAGTCGATTGGAAGAGATGGAGAGAAATTTGGAAACAATACTACCATGGGATTTCCACGTCTGCTGCTTCTACAACACTTGCGCAGTTGGAGTGGTCATCAATGCTAGCAAGCTTTGTGGATGCTCGCCACATACTTGCTCAAGACATCTGCGCGAGGACCCTCTTTCCGGTTCCTTCAGCACGACGACCAGCTTCCAAGCACGAAGCGGCGAATGCCTGTACCACTGGCGAGAGGAGCAGACGTGCGACTTCACGTCTCGATCTCGGCATCCTCATACCCCAATCGAAGATGAACCTCACATTCTGGATCATTAAAGTGTGCCTGCCCTTCCACGGCCATCCGTCAGCCGCTTATGCCGCCGCTCATCAACTTTGTTACGATTGGCAAAGATGGCCACGTCATGCCCAAGTGCCGCCGCTCGATGGCTCATCGTCAAGGCTCTGAGCACTTGCCGTCACATCGCCGGCGACGTGGTGAGCTATCTGGAAGTCGGTCGCCGAGAACTCCAATTGCCAGAAGCGACACACACTCGTACACGCTTCACATACAAAGTCTGAGGTGGAGCGTCGGTGAAAACCTTCAAGATGGTCCGGAAAGGCGATTCGCATCCACGTCTTGCTCTCGGTTGAAAAACTGCGCATCCTTGCTTGAGAGAACCTTCAAGCCCATCCCCCCACCGGACCCACGGACTTCTGGACCAGCCTGGCCCCAAACGGATCTTTGAACTCTTGGACCAGCCTTTACCCTTCGGACTTCTGGACCAGCCATTTTCCAAATGAACTTTGTACTTGCGCCTCACCGTTGCTGCAATCGGATGTGGCCGTGAAGCTCACCAGTCCTCGCCGGACGGAGCTAGTGATGTCGCTCCCCGATGATCGGGCACTGGACTTGAGACCGCACGGAACAGCCATTTTCGAGCAAGCCTTGCAGACAGCGGAGCCCCCGAAATTGGAGCCAGATACCCACTGCGACGGTACGCACCTACCGCACCAAGTCTGCTGCACTTCAAACACTCGACGATGAGAAGACTGGCAAGGCAATGGCGCCTTCTTGCGCCCCCTCTATCTCAGCTCTCCAGTTCAAGCTGTCTCCCACACCCTGTCGTCAGAGGGCATTAGTCTGCAACGTCTGCAGACTTGGTGCGACTCCTGCATGCAGTACCCGCTTTGCCCCTTAGCGCAGATTCGGGGCACGCAAGGACCTTTCCCGTGATCTTCATCTGGAGAAATACCAACCTTGTGTTCCCTGTCAACACCCCGGCAATCTGACTGCAGATGAGCGCTCAATGTGATCATCTTGACCTCCTGGCGCCTTTGGCGGCAACTACATGGCAAAAGGGTTGCGATCTCATATCCATAAGGAAACAAAGCTCGTGAAGGTGCTCTACCGTTACAATGATCGCACAGTCAGAAAGAGGTCGACGACGAGCGCGCGGCTCAACAACACAACGGTGGCGGTCAGTGGCGGCACTGGCGGTGGGAGTTTGGTGCTATGGGCTTTTCGGCTTGCTGGCGGTGGCGTCTCTTGGCGTTGGAGAAACGAGAGACGAGGAAGAACAAGAGTAGCAGAGTGGAGTGACTGGACGGTAGCACATGTCTTTGGACACGTCGTTGTGTGTTCTGTGCTGGCCTATGACTATGCACTCTTTCTGCGAGAGCGTGCCAAAGTTGGGAGGTGAAGTGAAACCAAGCTTCGCTGCTGGACCCACTTTTCGCTCGCACGGTTCACGAGCTTACTTTCACTTCACCTGGCAAGCTGCGCCAACAATCAAGACCACCTCAGCCCATCGCATTTCTGGTCTGCTGCTTCAGCCCATGCCCGGACGCTGTTGGTATCATCTACGCTGGTGGGGAGGAGGGACCGGGAGGAAAGGGGCCCTCAATTGAGACTTCTGATGGAGACGAAAGACACCAAGGACGTAGCGCGAGAGTTGCACACGTATGGGCTGCGCCGACGCCAGGGAAACACGCTACCAACGCTGCGTCACTCATCCGCGGCGGCAATCCTGGGGAATCTCACCAGGGCAGCTAATCCTACTCCAACCCACCAAGACCAAGAAAAGATGGATGCTGAAGATCTCCGGAGCTTCAACGAATAAATACGAACCACCTGGCCTTGCAACACGATACTCATAACGCCAACTACTGTGCTTCTACCCTTTGAGGCCTGATTCCGCCAACACCGTTGTTGCAGCCTGCCAGCCGGGCATTGTGATCCGGGCACTGCCTTAGCTTGCGTGCCTTCTCGCCCTCCCGACAAAAGTAGCATTGCCGCGACGGGAGTGTAAATCTCATAGGCAGACTCGACTGTCGAAAGACGAGGCCGACTCCAGCGAAAGAGAGCTTCTCGACCACGATTTGGTTCAGCGCGACTACCACGAAAGTGAACTCAGTCGCACACAACACATCACGCTGGGGTTGTTGGCAGTTTTGAGGATTAAGCGTGTCAACTGACGCACGATCGTCCACGACAAGAAAAGAGGAAGACTGCTTTCGCTGCCCGTGTGGCATACTTCATCAAGGGCTGTTGGAAGTCTGCAAAGGGGTGTACGAAAATACATGAACTGGCGAAGGAACATAAGACGAGGTTGGTGTCCCCAGGAAAAGGGGCAGAGGAGAACGTGTGAAGGGCAGATATACAAAAAAAGATGGGGTCGACGAAGAAGAGAATGGTAAATAGGGGAGGATGCAGGAAGAGAAGAAGCACACAAACAAAAAGGAGAGAAGATACGCACAGAGAGCGTGGAAGGAGAAGGAGAGACAAAAGACATACGAAGGGGGGATGGAGAAGGGATTGGAAATGGGGAGGCGAAAACAGGCGGAGATCCGGTTGTCTGGAGAATGGCGGATGCTGAAGAGAGGTATAGGGGCAAAACTCGTCCGGCACGGGAAACAGGATGGGAAGGCATTCGAAGTACGGTCTCGCGGAGGTGCGGTGTGGAATGAGACAGGTGGAAGCAGAAAGACAAGCAGAAGAAGGATTACTGAGAGGACACATTGGGTACAGGAGAGTGCCTTGGGGCTTCAAGGGCGAGGATTGCTGTAAAGGGGAGGATATTGATCACTGGTCGCGGGTGAGGAGAAAGAGGAGGCGAATTATTTGGCGGTACTTTGGTATAAGGTTCAAGTGGGGAGATAGAGTCTGGAGACTTGAAGTGTCACGGTGATGGGGTATTTGTTGCAGGTTAAAATCAAATACGAAAGGAATGATGTGATGAGAATGGGAGTAGAACATGTGTTGTGGTATAATCTTTCAGTATAATCTTTCAGTAACGTTATACGTACTTGTCAAGCTTTCGCTTTCGGCTGCATCATTGCGCATGCAGGATTTTGGTGTTGTGTCCCCTCCTCGGGCCTGTCTACAACTCACCAGCACTCTCCCCATCGTCGTCACCAACCACGACCTCGCTCTTGCCAGCCTCCCAATCGGCAACTGCAGCGGCGTTAGCGTTGCCCATTGGCTCCCACGTATCGTCGTACGACTCACCTGTGGCCGCGTCATCTTCCCACTTGATCAAGTAGTGCGTAGTTGTCTCCGCGACGATGGCGCGAACGGTGTATTCCTTGGTGGGATCGATGAGTCCGTGAGTGTGCTGGACGCGGCGTGGGCCTCTTTGGCCTTCCGCAATCCAGGCTGGGTCGGTGTCGGGAGTGCGTGCGTAGTACCGGCCGTGCCAGAGGTAGGACTTGTCAGCCGCCGCAGTCGTGAGAGATTTGTCGGGGATTTCGATCTTGAGAGCATCAACTTCGGCCTCGGACTTGGTCTTCTTCGGCCGCGGGGGGAATATCGTGGAAGTCGGGAGACCAGCGGTGGGGCGAGGGATGATTTGGCCCGTGATTGACATGCCCTTCTTCAAATCCTTCTTTGCACGAAGGATGGTCTCGTACCCGCACCTGGTGTAGAAGGCTATCAGCATCTCCACGATCTCGAACCAGTCCAGAGCCCTTTTAGCTATCTTCTCCTTGGCTACGGTGGCAGAGACGATGCCGGCTGGAGAGAGGAGGACGATTCCCTCGAACCCGTGACCGTGGTCGAGCTTGCCGAGGGCAGTGAGGTATCCTGCCATCACGATCTGAGAGAACCCCCCACCGTGGAACGCGGGCTTCAGCTCGAAGTGACAGATGTAGTTGATCTTGTCCGACGAGAACTGGTCTTTGATGTGTGCGAAGTCGGATCGCAACTCACCTTTCTGGGTGTGGAGTGCGATGAGGGCCTTCTGGAAGTCAGTCACTTTGTCACCTTCGATGGCGAAGGTCTTGAGATTACCATCGTAGTCCGTCGGTGGGGTGAGAAGCTTGAGCCAAGCCGCAGTGTCACAATCCATCTCCTTGTAGGACTTGTCGACGATTTCACCCTCGAGGAAGCCGAGTTGCACGATTGGTTTCTTCGGCCGGCGAAGCGAGAACGCTGCATGGATGGTCTTCACGCAAGGAGGGTCCTGTCGATGCTGGGTGGAGGTGACATCGACGGTGATTCGGCAGTCCTCGCCTTGGATGGTGTGGTGCTCTACCACCTGGGCGCTGCCGATTTGAGTCGTTCGTCTCGTCTGCGGAGGGTCGGAGGGACCGGGCTCCAGGCCTGCGGTCGTTGCTGTCCGCTTGCGAATCGCCATTCTTCTGGTTGAGGTTTGGTTCTTCGATGGCAAAACGACCACAGGGGTCGCAGAGGGATATTCTTCGAAGCACGAGGAGCCAAGTTCGATATGCGCCGGCAGGCTTGTTGATATTTTCGCGGAGACAAAGCAACCTGGTGAGACATGTCTTTGTAGGGACAATATGTTGACTTCTGAGACGGTCTTTGTTTCTCATCAATCGCATTGTATTTTCACATCGCATTCTCCCCATCCCACGGGCACGCCAATCCAGACTCTCACCGACGACGAACCTCTGCCTCGTTTCCCTCCCACACCAGACGTCCAGCGGTGAACCTCCGCAGCATCGCTCCTGCTGTCCACTCCTCGGGAGTGTCCCTCTCAAGTAGATACCAACGACCACGCCAACGGTACATAACGTAGTTGTCGTGTTCGAACACACCTGTCCGTGGATCGGGATTGTCGATGTACTCTTCAAGATTGGCAATCTCACGATCCGAGATCCCTCGTCGTGTTCCATCACGTGGATCGTTTGATCTCTGTTGGGCTCGTCGTGTGGATCTACGGGGTGGTTGAGGCAGGGGTGGGGGGCTATTGATCGCACGACTGGAGGTGGTTGGAATAGGGTTGGTTTCGCTGGTTTCGGCAACGATGGCTGCGGATGTACTGTCATGTTCGATGGCGTCGGCGTTGTAGACGAGAAGTTCTTCCTCCTCTTCTGCTGCTGCAAGCGTCTGGCGCACCAGCTCGCTTTCTTCTCCGCTCAGCGCTTCCACCACAATGCTCAAGTCCTCGCTCCTTCTTGTCACCGCAGGCCTTGGCACACTTCCCTGTCTTGAAGCTCCCTCCTCCACATCGCTCATTTCCACATCACCATCATCGTCTTGATCGACCTGGCTGGTGGTGCGAATCATGATCGTGATGCCGCCGTGGAGGTCTTTGTACTCTTCAAAGAGGCTTTCATAGCCCGCCTTTGAGTAGGACAGCATCAGGTCTGCCACGGTCTCGACAAAGGACTTCACCTTCTGGCCGGCGTCCTTCATCTTGTCGGTCTCGTCTGTGATCGGCCCGGGTGAGAGAAAGACTACGCCTTGGTAGCCGTATTCGCCGCCCATCTGGTCGATGCCGTCCAAGTAGGTGAGCATCGCCTCCTTGGCCAATCCCTTTCTTCGCAACTCTGGTTCCAGGCAGAAGAAGGCGATGAAGTGGAGATTTTTGGAGTTGAGAAGGTTTCTGAAATCTTCATCGAAGCGTTCCTTCGGCTTTTGGCTGGTGCGGTCGAACAAAAGTTGAAAGATCTTCTGAGTGTCTGTCAACTTGTCCTTCTTGGATGCGTGGACCCGGACGTCGCCTTCGTAGTCGGCAGGAAGGTTCAACACGGTTCCTACCCACAGCGGTGGCGCTCTTCCGCTCCGCGTAGATTGACCGTCTTGTCCAAGGTTGAGCCCACCACCACACCGAGCTTTAGACGCTGGCCACCTGCCTCTTGGATGTACAGGTCGGTTTCATAGTCTGTGCAGCAGGTGAAGTCGTCGTTCTTGAAGACTCTGGTGTCGGCTGTGATGGTGTACTGCTTGTCATTGACCTTGCAGGATCGCGAATGGGAGGTGCTGGCGAGAGGCTCGTCTGATGCGGCGGACGACTGGCTGGTGGCCATTCTGGATCTTGTTTGACGGGGACTGTGGGATCGGATGGAGAGTGCGCGTTTTGTGCGAAGAGCGAGGATTCTGTGATGCTGTGATGTCGCGTGTGAGCGGAGCGGGGTTGTGGTGGCGTTTGCAGAGGAGGGCTGGTGCGGAACATGAAGTCGCCAGCGCAGAATTCGTGTCCATGGCAACCACGTGCGTAAGCGAACATTCACTCACCGCTGACGTAAACATCGCACCCAAATTCAGCACGGCGAACGGCGAGGTCGAGCGCTCCCCTACCGCGCATAGCGGATGTTGCTCTCGCACGTGTATACCGTGGGACAAGATTGTATAAAAGTGTACAGTGTTTTGTTTCTCTTGCTCGCAGTAGAACAATTGCTCTAAGAGTGATGCTAATATAGTCTTCTAGTGTGTTTGCTTCACATCCTGCTGATCTTGCTCATCTGTTGAAAGTGTTCTTAGTTGTTCTGCAACAAAGCATGAAGGGACGCTGTCTTACAGCGAGACTACTAGGGGCTTGCATATATGTCTTGCGGGGAGCAAGTTTAAACCAACACGACTAGAGGGGGCTGCATGTATGTCTCAGAAGGAGCAAATATCGAACATACTTCGAGTTAGCTCGCTGGAATCTTGTTACAGTCGGGGGGGCAGATCCTCGCAGCGGTTCTGCACGTTAGATCGCATAATGACATGTTGCTGGCCTAGTTGAGGATAAAAAGGAAGCGCATGAAGATTGTTTTGTGCCCTATTCCTACAAAGGCCCATTCCTCTGGCGAGAGCCCTGCAAAAGCAACCCCAATTTTGGATCTGTGCCAAGTGTCCGTTCATTCTTTCGCTCTCAAGGATTGCATCTCAAAATCAGTTAATCTCCTCCCAGAAGGGGCCAGGAATGTACTAGTTCAAGTCATCGAGCTCCTTCTTTGAGATCCGATGGCTCGATCGTGCAGATGAAGTCTCCTGCTCCGGATCTCCCTCCTCGCCATCGTTGGTCTGATCAGGTGTGAAGTCACCATCCGAGTCAGAGTCTTCAGAGTCGTCTCCCTCTGCGTAGGCAACGATAATCTCCTCCTCATCGTATTGTTGAGCGGATGCCATCACATCAGAAGAGCCGTCGTCGATGTTCGTCGATGTTTCGTCCTCATCGAGCACCCCGTTGTCTACAATGTTGGCATTCTCCACGTCCGTCATTTCCACATCAGCGTCCTGGCCTTTGGCTCCAGTGATCTTTGCCTCCTCCACAGCTGAGCTATCCCTCACCATCACCGTGATCGTCCCCGCCTTTCGCTTGCTGCCTTGATGCGCCATCTTGTAGTCCGTCTTGTCGTAGAAGCTGACAAGCTTCTGGACGATGGCAGCATTAGGACCGGGAACTTTCTTCGCCTCGCGCATGCGGATTGTTTCGGCTCGAAGAGGCGCAGGCGAGAGCACCACTGGGGCTGGTCCGAGTGCTTTAGTGATCGCCCCAAGGTACGCCAGCATAGCGTGCTCGCTGAGGCCCTTCCCGCGGTGTTCAGACTTGATGCAGAAAGAATCGATGTAGTGGGGCATTCCCTGGTCCTTCAAAACGTCTTTGATGGTTTGGCCAAAATGCTCTTTGGGCTGACCATCCGCGTCGAAGAGGTGCTGGAACACTTTTTGAGTGTCGCCCATCGCATCTGTTGAGTCGCCATGCAGACTCACATCGCCCTCGTAGCCCTCTGGTAAGGCCAGGATCTCCTTCTTCCACAAGATCTCGGCCTCAGGGCACAAGATGTTGTGCTACTCTCTGGGAAGGATTCGTATGGATCGGTTCAGTGGGTGGCCGCTGGGTGGCTCAGGCAGGTCTTTTGCACCGACGGTTGGCAGCGGCTGGGGAGTTGGTTGAATCATTGATTGTGTTGAGGAGGCCTCGCTGGTGAAGATGTTGAGCTGGGGTCGGCGATGGAGTAGGACGTGTAGTGATCATCTCTTATCCGACGGTAGACGCCATTTGTTTTAAGAGAAGGAAACTCGAAGTCCCCATAACACCCAACGCCCTGACACATTGCAATTGTCGCAGGCAGTCAAGCAGAATGCCTTCTTAAGCCAGTATGGTCTAGACTGGAAAGTCGCCTTGTATTGTATGCATTATCGTCTTCTGCCCTGTGTCAATGTTATTCTTCTGATTTACTTGAATCGAAAGACTTACACAATGCACGCCTCACGAAGCCCCAGTCTGGGAGTCATGGCTTCGGCCGGGCCTGCCGGGCCTTCTCATGACGACTGTAGCGTACATGTAACTTCATTCGCGGGCTTGCGTTGACTAGTCTCGAAGGTGATGTCAAATTTCGTATGAGTATACATCCCGCCAACAGAATATATAACGCAGAAGTGTTGGCGATGAAAAGAAGAGTCGGCAACGTAGGGATCGGTCATTAGTATCACCCAGGACGTATGGCCCTGCTTCCCGAATTGAACAAAGACTTCGACCCACTCTCATTTCGCTTTGTCTTCTTCGCTCGATCTTGGCCATGATTCGAGACTTGTGTAAACCCCTTGTCTCAAAGTCGAACGCCTCGCTCTCTGAATTGGAAGCACGAAGCCAAATCGTCGCAGATGGTCGCCGGCGTTGGCAAGGACACAACAGTACAGAGGCCGTGGCATATGTGGGTGCTGGAAATCTCGCTTTTGGTTGCAGCGCCTGAGGGCATTCGTGAATGCAGCCGTCCAAAGGCGCGGGCAGCGTGGGAGGTTCACGATCCATACTTTGAGGGAGGCCGCATCGAGAGTGCCATCTTATCATGTGACTGTTCTTCGTATATTGGTGCAAATGCTATTACTGTTTCGCCGGCCTGCCGTCTCAAGTAGCTGCTTGTTGACGAGGCTTAACTTCCAGGACGTAGAACAAGCCTCTCTGAAGATCTTCCTCGGCCATAAGGCCACTGGTTCTTGTAGATGTGGATCTGGTGGGAATGGCGCCTTTACCGTGCTGGTTGATGAGAGATGCCAGGAGTCTTTATTTACACCAAAGAGAGACTTAGGTAGTCAAGGCTCTTTGAGTACTCGAGACTCGCTTACTCCTTGCCGGTGATTGTGGTTGAAACCTGAAATCAAACCTGCGTACAATCTCGGCATCCTGTGAACGAAATGCCGCCGTGCCAGAACATAACCATAGATTTGCACATCAATTCCACGTCAAAATGTCAATGCCTGGTCGGGCTATTGTATGCGATCTCGATTACGTGGATCGAGCCGCAGAATAGATTCTCTGCCGTGTTCTGAGCCGCGTTGAGATGAAGTGGCCAATCATAAGCCTTGATTTTCCGCCGGAAAACACGGTGATCGACACATTCGGGACATTGAAGCCAGGCAGCCGTCTGCGCCACATCTCGAGCGTTGATCTCGCCGTTTATTCCGTTACTTGAGCTGACGTTGTTGCCGCGACGCATACTATGATACATTCGACAACTTGAGCTATGATGCTTTCTGGTACAGATATGGGGTTCAATGGGCAGTCTAGGTACTCACGACGGCTGGGCATCGCCTCATTGCAGTGACGCGGCAACGGCTTAATCATGATAATTTCCATGTCAAACCATTAGGAGAACAGGCTGCCTTTCATCATGAAGCACGATCTATCTTGCAGGCATGTTGTGTCTGGCCGAGATATCAAATTCTGCTCTTCATGGGCCTCCGAAAAATCGGTATCAAGTTGCTCTACTTCGATATCTCGAACCATTCACAATGCAAAACACGTTTGCCCTCCTCTTCATCGCAGCCGCCTGTGGCGTGGCAGCTTTTCCAAGCCAGAATCACAGCTCCACGCCCGATGCAGCAGACGTTTGGAAGCACAAGAAGATATCCCTAGAGGTTTGTGTAGAATTTCAACAACGATGTGTCTACGTCTAACACGTGAAAAGGAAGCATTCGTTCTGCCAGAACTAGTCGAGCACGTGTTCTCCTTTCCCCAGCCCATCGGTGTCTCCAACGAGACGTTCAGGGCTCAGTTCCTGGATATTGGACCCATTCGTCTTCAGCAGATGGATGACCTTGGCATTGATTATATGATCCTATCGTGCGGCTCTCATTGAAGAATTGTACGGTGACTTGGGCTGACGAGGTTGACAGGCATACAGCTCCTCTCGCTCAGGGCGTGAATGAATCCGATGCGGCTGAAGCGCTGGCAACCAGGGCGAATGACTATCTTGGGGAGAACATCAAGAACAATACAGATCGTCTCGGCGGCTTCGCTATGCTGTCTCTCCACGATCCGATGCAAGCTGCCAACGAGCTCGAGAGAGCCGTCTCGAACTACGGCTTCCATGGAGCATTTATGTGTAAGACGCCTGATGTGCACCTTGATGACTGCCGCTGACGAGGACTTACCACCCAGATACCTACCAAGATTACAGCTTCAACGAAACATACTATCTGAGCGATCCTCGATACGACCCTCTTTGGCAGCGACTTGTTGATCTCGATCTACCGGTATACATCCATCCCAGAGGCCCTGGTCCACGACAGATGTTGGACTACCTCCCCTCAACTCCCGATTTGATCGGCGGTGGCTATCAATTCAGTAACGACGTCGGCTTGACGTTGATGAAGATGATAGCGTATGGCGTTTTTGATCGCTTCCCCAGTTTGAAAGTGTTAGTTGCCCATCGACCACTTTGTCGTTTTGCATGCTGACTCGTTTCTACAGGATCTCTGGCCATGTACGTGAAGTTCAGCCGCGGTGTGCTACCTGAGCTGATTTTTGCTTCTAGATGGGCGAACACCTTCCGAGCGACCTCTTCCGGCTCGATGCTCAAGGTATGTCTCTCGAAGGTTTCTCGCAGACACCAGCTAACAGCCCAACAGTCGATCGTCTTCGCTCCGCCTTGAACCTTCCGGCATTACACGACGTCTCCTACTGTAAGCTTTTTATCGCTCCAGGCACGTCGGCCTAAGAGGCTGACCACATATTACCCGAAGACTTCCAGAACAACTTCTATGAAACAACTTCCGGGGACTTCGCCGATGATCTCCTCAACTTCCACATCCAGCAGATTGGAATCGAAAGGATTCTGTTCAGTGTTGATTGTAAGCTCTTCTCTTTTCGATAGCATGACGGTCCTCGAACGCTGATCTCTCTTCTTGCAGACCCCTATGAGAACCTGGCAGATGGGACGAAGTGGCTTGATAACTTGACGCTGCCAGATGGAGAGAAAGCTCAGATTGCCAGGGGAAATGCCCTCAAGCTGCTGAAGTTGGATGGGTGAGATGGCGGGCAGGATATGACAAAAACGAGGCCAGCGAGAAATGAGATTCACCCAACATCTTTCGTTGAGTAACAGTTACATACATGGGTCCCGGCAATGTTGAGTTCTTTTCATCCGATTCTTCCTACCGACACCGAAGCAGCGCTGCGCACTTGGGCTGCCCAATGACCCCCATGCGGAGGTTCTTTGACAAAGAGAGCCTCAAGAGCATTGATCTTGACGGGTCTTCCAATTGCGGCAGCGTCTTTCAATGCTCTTCCCAAACCCTCTTTGTTCATCCGTATCACACTGCCTTGCACTTCGAATTGGCACCCTTTGAACTCCGCATCCCCGCTACCAACATCGCCGTTGCCATCAAGAGTCGCTAAACATCGCCAAACCACGGCTGTCGTATCCACGTAGCTCAGATCACCTCCCAGTATGTCAGCATTGAGTTTCCCTGCATAGTAGCGACTCTCTACCTACCCCTATGCCCTCTTTGGCGGTCTGGCACCTCCGATCACCTTGCGCTTGGCCTTTGGCGGCTTTTGAGATGGACCTGCCTTCACTTGCTTGAGGAAAGGGTTGGCTGGCTTCTGCTTCTCCAGCTTCTTGGGCTGAAGTGAAATGGCGGTATTGCTGCGCATCATGACGGTGATGTTCCCATTCCCGGCTGTCGGCTCGAAGATGCTGTCGAAGTCGGCCCTGAGGTAGGTCTTCTCGATCTTCTGGATGTTCTTCTCGTACGAATCGACTGGCTTTTTGTTCTGCCTCATCCAGTCGGTCTCATCGCGAAGGGGGGCGGGAGACAGAATGACGGGCCCGCCGTAGTTGAAGAACTGACCGAGCACGTTCATGTAGGCAAGGAGAGCGTGCTCAGCGAGGCGCTTGCCGCGCCACTCGGGCTCCACGCAGAAGGAGCTGATGTAGTGGAGCATGTTGGTGCGCAATTGGCGCCGATCCTTCTCGCGAAGGTGAGGTTTCGGCCGGCCCCGTGGCCCGTAGAGGATCTGAAGTACCTTTTGAAGGTCGCTCAACTCGTCTCCATCCCCAGAGTGCTCCTTGAGATGGCCTTCGTATTTCTCTGGCTTGCGAAGAAGTTCCTTGGCCCACGGAGGAACAGTCGACTTGGCGCATCTCAAATGTCTGCGATCCACCTCAATTGCTTCGATCTCGGCTAGGACGTAGTCGGTCCTCTCCGTATTTGTGATGGAGACGCCGCCCCAGAAGTTGCGACAGCTTTCCGAGCTCTTTGGCTGGGTGACCTGAATGAAAGCCATCATCTCATAGCCGATTCCGTCAACATTGCACTTGTACGGACGCGATGCGGAGGCGACGCGATTACGGCGACGGGGAGGGGTCAGCTCCGTGTGAGTCATAGTTCGCGGTGCAACTCGCTTCCCTGGAGGCATCTTCGCAGTTGGTGGAGTGGGTGTCAAAAGCGCGTGCGAACTGGCGACCAAGGAGAGATCGGATGCTGCTCTTGTGGTGGAGTCCGCAGAGCAGAAGCGGTGGGCGTGTTGCTTTGCGGAAGCTGGTGCAAACGACGTGTGGTCTCTGTTGCAAGATCGAGGCAGGCATGCCTCGGGCAAAATGCACTAGCGCGCGGGTAGAAGTGAATTTGCATGTGACGGCTCCGACGTTCAGGCAACGTACCCCAAGGCCGCAACACTGCAGGCCAGATCGAGATTTGTTCTCGCCTGTCCCATGTTGGATTGCCGCATGTTTCATTCTGCTACTTTTCGTGATACGAGTTCTGGTTAATGTGCTGAGAGAGTGTCCCTACATCTCAGCTGCTGCGCAGGGTCGTGCTGATGTAATGCACTCTCATATATCTCTGCCTGAGAGGTGAAGGTCGTTCAGCGGAAGGAGCTCTGCAGATCGAACTCTTTTGAGTACCCGTTCGCTCTTCTCTTCGTGATATCGTTTCCAAATAAGACGCATGTATACATGTCGAGAACGGCATATAGAAGATAGATAGCAGTGCTGCTTGACGCTCGATCAGGGGAAAGATGCGTTTCATATAGCCTGCATATTCTACTTGCTGCAGGCTGCGGCATTGTTCAAACAACTGTACGAAGCGCTTTCAGCAACAATCCCAGCCGATCGCGGATGGCGGCAGTAAGGGTATTGATCTCATTCTTTTTGAATCAAGTCGACCATCAGCGTCTCCGCGCTCCTTCCCAAACAGCGGCCATTAGTGCGAAAGTCTGAGCAATATGCACGGGCCAACGCCCTCACAAAACTCCGCTTGATTTCATCTTTTCTTCCTCTCATTTCCTCTCCACAGTCCCGGCGTCGTTAAACTGAATGGGCGTTAGAGGCAAAGTCGCACAAGCGACGTAAGTATACAGTAATCAGCCCTCTTCAATCACACAAGCGTTTTCGTTATGCGATGAGCCCACCTGGTACTGCCAGGTGTCGGTCTGCCTTGCGAGCGTGGGTGGTCGATTGGGTACATTTCTTCAAGTGCAATGGATGGTCTGTAAGTCGAATTGAGTGATGCATGTCGTTGGTCTATCATTTGCCGGCTGGCTAATAGACATACTAACCGCACTTCCGTCCATTTATCGAACGCCCATGCCGAGAAGAGATGGTCGTTTTCAAGCAGCGCCGCGGGACTAATTGACCGCCATGACCCTCAAAATTATCTCTCCTCGCGGGGCAGGGCACTTGCGAAGGGTAGGTCTTCCCATAGTCCCGCCAATACTATCACTGACCTCTCTTTGCGTGATCCGAGCTGAGAAACACGCGTTCAAGAACGCCGAGCACTGCGTAGAAGATGCGACGCGGCGCGAGAAAGAGCCTGGAATCGAACGGGGCCGGCGGACGAGCAACAGTACGGTATGGATAAGCAGCTGTCAAGGACGAGTTGCGGCCTCATCGCTTTACAGCCCGACATCGCCTGCACGCTACCAGGACACGGCAACAAACGCCTCCGCTGATGCTGCTCTACCACGCGCACCCCGCATGGTCGTCCGTCCCTGGCCTTGCCAGATATTTTGGCTATTAGCTGCCAGGCCAACGCTGCCTGTTCTCACGCACGGGACGTCGTCAATGTTGGGTGAGTCAGAACAATGTGGACCCGCACTCCAAGGAGGCAACGGAAAGGCCGTATCTCACTACGAAGCAGTCCGGTACACCTGATAACGACAGCACCAACAACAAGCGTACCTCCGTCAACTGCCTGAACCCCCACCCCACCTTCAACAACATATCACGTATCCCGAAGAGCTCACCGAGACTATCCACCGTTACCATCGCGCGCCCCATCGCTAGCGTGCACAGCCCGAACCCTCTCATCTTGACCTCTTTGTCGCCGCTGCCGCCGCCCAGAACAGGAAGAAGAACTTAAAGAACCAAAGCTCGATGACAAGAAAGACGAGCAGATACACGACGCGCTTCTGCTGTTCGAGGTTGCGGCATTAGCATTGTACTGCACGAGATACCCAGGGGCAGGATGGGTTCTTCAAGAAATGATGCGCGCTTTAGAGATATTGGAGAGCATAAGGAGTAATGGTAGTTTAGCTTCCTTTCAACTGTGCTGGATGATGGAAGGATGGTTATCCAGCCAATTGGGCGTGATGATGACAGGCCTTCTCGCTCGAGAGATGAGGACATGGCAGACCTCACGTTCTCTCCATCGCAGATATCCTCCAGTTGCAAAGCAGGTGCTCAGGCTATAAAGTATTGTCTCAATCAATTGGGGGATATTGATCGTTGGCTACATCAAGGCAAATGGGGCTGCAGCGGAGCATAAAATTTCGATCCATCCATCGATCGACCGACCGCTCTTAATTCCAATCAATCAATATGGCTGGTACTAACCCTCTTCCCTACGCTCTTTCCCATATACTGGAGCAGAATGTGGATCGTTGTATTCAATCGAAAGAGTAGCAAAAAGAAATATGACGCGTGCCCTGGTGTGTGGGCCGAAGAGCGCTATCGAAAAAAGCAAACGCAAAAAGTTTAAAAAAGGAATTATGGCCCAACACGGATTCGAACCGCGGTCTCTCAAACCCCTCGACATCGCCAACGTGTGGAGAGCCAATCCCCCACTCGGGGAGGGGTGCCAGCCCCTCCAACCTGGCCCCTGCCAGAGGACCAGGCTGCCGCCGATTGCCGACGACGCCAAGCGAGCAACTGCCACATGTGACGAATGTTGTTGAGGTTGAGCGTCTTAACCACTGGACCACCGAGCCTGTGAACTTTGATTGGTGCTGCTTTGTGAAGTGATGTTATGTAGGCTCACTTCTTTCTTGGGCAAGTCAGCGCGCTTCAGCTAGCGTCAAGGGTGATGAGCTACCGGGGCGGCAGGTCTGCCTTCACTCGCCGCTGGCTCGCTCAACAATGAGCCATAGTCCCAGACCAACGCACGTACATTCCACCTCGCAGCACTGTGTTGGAGCAGTTTGCCGATACACAAGGCCTTCACCCGCCGTGCTCCATGTCCCACGATATAGTTCATGAATGATTGATTCACGAAACACCACCGGGAGAAGAGAGAAGATGGCAGCCGAACTTCCAACCTCGAGGCACGTACTTACACACCAGGGTTCCCACCTCCAGACGGATCACTCACTGCTGTACGGTCGCCCTCGGAACGCAAACCCTTCGCGTACATCAACTACACTCAAAAAATCTTACAACCAGCACCAACAACTAGCCAGACATCGCCAAGCTCGCTTTGTGAGACGACAGCGAAGCATCCACCACTGCCGACGCCGGAGGGGCTGCAGACTGAGATGCCAGCGACAAGCACAGCAGAACGTACGGACGGGCATTTGCCCGCATTGAGGTGGAACGCACGGAAAGTAGGCAGGTCTGGGATTCACTTGCCGTTGGGCAGCGCAGTAACGATATCCAATAATCATCGACGCGATCGCCTGGTCCGCGCCGCCACCGAGCACGAGCCACTGACCGTTGGTAAAGAGCTTACAAAGGCCAACTGCCTTTAAATTCGCTTTGCCAGACAACACCACCACCTTACCACGAGACATCATGACTACTGCAAACACCGAGGTGGCGGTAGCTCTGAAGCGGGTGAAGGACGCAATCACTACCTTCAAAGACGACATGGCAACTGACGTCGAGGGGCCCTGCTTGATGGCGAGTGGGACAGGCAACGCCAACGAGGGTGTCGTCTCCCGCGCAATGGAGCGGATCGAGTCGAATGTGCACGCCCTGGAACCCGTTTCTTTCCACCCGTGATCATCGTTCCAATGCTGCCAAGGCAAGCGAAGACCTGTATCACGTCGGGGTACCGCGTGTGCATATCTTGCTTCAGTCAATCTTCACACAATTACGTTTGTGGAACATGTTATGAGCCGAACACTTTCGACGAGGAGGGGCTGAACGCGGAGGAGACGAAGCGCGGTGTCCAGCTGGCAAGGCAGTCCAACCATCGAGCTGGAAGGGCGAAAATTGATAGTCTCTCATTATCGACTTTTTTATGTTGTTCAGCAACCAAGCATATCGCGCAGGTTGATTGTATGCAATGCGCGCAGGTGCCTTTTGAACAGTTCTTCTGAAACGATCGCGATTCGGCCAAGAGGAAGTCGTTAGATTGATCAAGGAGCCGTCGTAGATGCTCATTAAACATTAGCGCTTGATGTGCGTGTGCTACATTCTTATTGTACTCATCGCCTTTCAAAATACGAATGCTGGATCAAAAAGAAAGCATCCCGTCGCAAGAGCCAACACCGATTCGCCGCTGCGCTATTCCTACACGACGCGAACGTTTGCAGAAGCGAAAAAACTCCAAAAAAGAATTGGTCCAACACAGATTCGAACCGTGGTCTCTCAACACCTCGGTCAGCTGCCGTGGGAATCCCATCGACCCGGGGTGCCGCCACCTCCCCGAACATGCGCCGCCTCATGTTGCTGCCGCTTCGAGAGTCGAGTGTGCTACCACTGCAGCACCGGACCTTTTTCAATGTGAAAGACACGCGTTCAAAACGTTTATGAAAGCTCACATCTTTCGCTCCGCGCCGCCGAGCGTTAGCCGAGGGCGGTGAGGGTGGTGACATGAGAGGGGTTTCGTTCTGCCACCACCTCCATCCAGCTATGACAGCGATATTGACCTGGGCCTGTTGCAAGTAGGTATTCGTGCTCACTAAATATGCTGCGAGAACATATTGCCTAGTGAGATAGATGAAAAACACCCCGATCTTCGTCACTACCACAGCTACGAGGTTGGTCGTCACCACTGGGAAGACGCCGAATCCTGAGAACATCGAACGATACCAACGCCTCATCGGGCCAGTGCTGGTAACGTCTTCAGCAACGTTGAAAAGCGCGAACGAACGCGTCGACGTAACAGCCACAGCAGACGGCGTAGATTGACGGGCAGCGTTCATAAAGACGATCGCAAGGTCTCATACTCCGGGTTCTTCGCACTTCGAATACACCAGCAGAGGAACACGTAGGTGAGCAGGAGAACCGATGCAAAGGGCGCGCAGTCGGTTCTCAAATCGTCGTAAAGACTCCCGCTCTCCCACTGTTTCGTCTTTACTTCTCCCACGCCGCGAGCAGTGAGTTCAAACTAGCCAGGCCAGGTTGGGCCATGTAATCAAAGCCAGGTTAGATTGCTCCTTGCGGACGGGAGAAAACACCTCTGCCTTCTTCCACCACGTGTCTGGATCGTCCATCGATCTAGCTTCTGTCCTTTCTGTTCATGCTGAGCTCAGACATACGTCATTGTTAGTTTGGCATAGCAATCAAAAGATAGCTCGCATAAGAAGCCCAAGCTGTATTCTTGAGTGCCTCTCCATCCTTCATCAATTTCAATTATCGATTATATCTTGACCGTAAAAAGTTATACTCTTGTACAATTAATGGAACTCCATATCCTGCATTATGTCCTCGAAACCCCCTAAAAACCCGTCAGTCCAAATCTTTCCCCGGGCACATAAAATCTCGCGTGCTGGTTTTACGGCTGCGTGGCTTCGACGTTCCAGCGCTCGGCAAAGTTGCGACTCTTTCCAGAATCTCTCCTTCAAACCCACCGCCATCGCACACCACAAGCTTCGACTTCACAGACACCAACAACACACCTGACACCACCGTCACCTTTCCCTCTCGACCGCAGCCACCAACATGACCAAACGCAAAGCTCAAGATGATCCGCCAGCTGTATGTTCTTGTATGCAACCCTTCGCGACATGAAAGCTAACAATCTGACAGCAGCGACGAACACGAGCGGCGAAGCGTCACGCCGCGTCTCAGCCAGTGTTTGCCGTGCCACAGATGCTGGAGATGATACTGCTGCACGTTTCAATGAAACAGCTATTCGTTCTGCAGCGCGTCAACTCGAACTGGCGCGACAACAATTCCAAATCGCCGGCCCGGCAAATGAAGCTGTTCCTGCAGCCTTCAGCGAGGCCAATCCGACCGGTGTTGAGCGAAAGCGAGAATGAAGAGAACTTCCAGCTATACACCACCAACCTCAGACTTAACCCAGCGGCTGGTATGTGGCGGATCTGGGGCGACCCGAAGCATGCGATCGTGGGCAAGGACAAGACGACCAACGTCGGAGCCTGGATCATCGGACAGATGGATGAGAGCGAGATTGCTGTCTTCTTCGAACTCGGCACGTTCCAATCTCTCAACCACTACACCGCACGCCAGCAGCGGACCGGAGGCCAGTCTTGGGAGAAGATGTTGCTTCATCAGCCACCTGTTGTCGTAGTGCAGCTGACGCACCACATCGAGACCGAGACTGGGGAGGACTCGGTCGAGCACCATATCTGCAACCAAGCAGGGTTGACGTGGGGCGACCTTCACCGCGGGGTGGAAGAGTTTGAGGTTCAGTATCGCCAAGAGAGAAGGAAAGATGTGCCCAACGGAACCGTCAACTTGGGTTTCCGGGTCAAGATATCCGGACTGGACCAGGAGCTCAGCAGCGTCTTGTATTCATGCATGGGCAGGCTGGACTGGGATGGGTTGTGTGGGTGCCTGAGGATGCTCCAGGAGGAGCAAGATTACGAAAGTGAGACTCCCTGTCGAAAGATTCCCATGGATTGAAGGAGAAATACCTACAACACGAAAAGTTTTGTATGAACTACGGATGTTGCTTGAATGGACGAAGAGTTCTTTGTTTCCCCTAACACCAATAATGGAGCCTAAACGAGGCCCTCGCGGCTGAAGTTCACTTCTTTGTACCTCGAGACAATGGACGCTTGAGAATGCTGACAGCAGATCTACGTTCATGGCCATCATGCCGTCTTTTACTCTGTGCTGAAGCAGCGGGCCCCATAGCCCGAGCCCATTCCCCCAGACGCGTTGCTCCATTTGCTTGTGAAAAGGAGGACTGTGCCATGCAGTGAACGATGCAAGCAAGACCCCGGATGCAGAGCATGGGTCGAAGCATTGCAAGTGTCACAATGACTTTTATGTGGACTGTAGATGTGTATGGCCTTTGCGGACAGAGAAAGATTGTTGAGCAGCCAGGCTAGAAAGTCAAGAAGAGGCCTGGAGGGAAGCTCTGAGCGAGGTATTCGTAGGTCAAAACAATGGCTTCCTCGAGCCCTGCCATGGAGGACGAGATCGACTGACTGGGACTCTTTCAATGCTGTTTCTCTGAATGAACGTAGGAGGGCTATGGCATTCAAGAAGTACCGGTTGGTCAGAGACTCGTGTGTACTGTGAGAAAAGCTACAGATCTTTCGTCCTCAACTTTTTGGACGCCTATTCTTTTCAGACCATACGGGGCAAGCCCACGACTTGCAGAGGTCGTTCCCAGACCTAGCCACGCGATCAACGATGGGGATGAAGAATATTCGCAAGCCTGCCTCTCACCCCTCGCCTCTGCTGGCCTTGCTCACTGTCTTTACGCTGCTGGCCTTCCTTGCGCTCCTGGCGATCTTTCCGGTTCTGCTGATGGCGGAGATCTTTGAACCAGTACCCGCGCCTGTGGTCGGTATTTTTGTTAGAGAACTGCTTCGATCCACTCGATATCACTCGGTCACTCACAGCAGCATGTACCCCTTCCAGCCTTCCACTCCCCATCGCCCCTCATCCCTCGCTATACCATGCCGCAACTGCTCCCAGATCTCCTCGCTCATCTTATTCGACTGTGTCACGAGCGCCGTCGGAAAGTCGCCCCGCCGAGGGTCACGACCTTCCCGGGCGGATCCCAACGCCATGATCTCTCCAAGCACATAGTCCCAGTTGTCTTCGCGAACTTGGCGACGCTGTCCATTCGCGTACTTGAGCCAAGTGGTCCAGGTAAAGCTCCGGTTCTGAGCTGATGATGGAGTATGCTGAAGGTGCTTGCTACGGAGCTGTTGCTGGATGTCCTCGAAGGAGGTCGTGAAGTCGAGGTTGGCGCGCTCGCTGTGGCGTTCTGCCAGGGCGCCCCAATGGCCTCTTGTGCGATAGTTGAGTTCCAGTTCGACGGGGAATGAGATCACGCGTGGTCGAGGATCTTCCTTTGGGCGGCGTTCCTCTCGCTCGTTGTCAACATAACCTGGAGGGCGGTCACTCCGACGGTTAATCTGGTTGTATACAGGCAAGGGATCCATTTTGGCGAGTTACTCAGTTTGAGCCAGTAGGAGTAGTGCCACAATGAGTTTCTCGCCTTCAAGTTGCGCACTGTCGAGCAAGAGCCAGGTATTCACCGTTGGTTGCCAGGTCGACCCCGTGACGACGTGCATGTGACCCAGCGCCGTTTGTCAAATCCAAAGAGCTCGTCTTTTCTGTCTGCACTCCTCCAGACCTTCAACAAACGGCCCATATCCATCGCCAAAATACTCCGCTTCTGAAGCCCTGAGCTGTTCGTCTCTCCACTTGACGTTGCTCTGCGAAACAGGCGACGTCGATCTCTCCTTCTCACCAACAACATCAACAAACAACGCCAGCATACCACGCGACAACGACAACATGTCGGCGCCGCCACCAACAGCACGACTTGGCTTCCCATTGCCCGCCGAACTCCTGGAAGAGGTCCTTCTCCAACTGCCTCACATCCGCGATATCGCCCGCTGCAAAGCCGTCTGCCGCCAGTTTCGCGACGCTATCAAGACCTCACCCTCTTTCCGCTTCATGCCATTCTTCCCCTTCGCCGATGACAAGCGCGTCATGAAAACCGTCTTCAGCAAGCGCAACCTATTCTACGGCCAGCCGTCTCCTTTCGTTACCTGCATCAACCCCATCTTCGCCATGCAAGTCGTCAATCTGAGGATCAGCTACGGCGAGTTGTTCGGCTGCTGGTGGACGAGCAGCACTGACTCCCCATCTTACAACCCCGTCACCGGCATTGTCCGCATCCGCTGGCAACTCGCGAGAGATGCCTCCTTCGGGCGACCTCGCATCACGTCCAAGAAGATCCTCAACATGCGCATCGACCACCCTCGAGTGCGTACTTGGATGGACATGTGCATCCGGAGCGTTCCGAAAATGAGCGGGGAGATCAAGCCAGAGACGACCATCAGGGAGTTCCTCGAGTGGTCTGATGTGTTGGATCTGGACGAGAAGCGGGCCAGTAACCTGTTCGTCAAGGAACCCATCATTCACGCTTGAGTGCGGAGTGTCCGTTGAGGGGTCAGTATAGCATGATATATGGGCTCTCGGAACGTGGTGCTGACTCGTGGGGGGTTGAAGGGAGAAACGGTGAGATACCGTGCAGTCACTTGCGCATCAAAAGCAACTTTGCTGCACCGATCATGAACTCTCATCTCTCATCTCAGGGGGGCTCTGCAGTCTGGCAGAAAGAGTGCAGAGTGATGCTCCAGAATTCGAGACTTCGACAAGCTCGGACTGTCATAAGACACAGGAAAAGGAGCAGACTGTGCGTTATGAGACGAGCGGTACGACTTGGAGTTTTGCTGGATCAGCAAGCTCGTCAACAGGACTCGATTATGAGCTGCACTGGATAGAGATGGGACCAAGCCCCAGTGGTGGTCTCATTCGCATTGTCTCCAGTCATTCTTCCCTTGACCTCATACCTTCTCTCAGGGCCTACCTTCCAACCTTGCCCCTTCAATCTCTTCTTCTTGACTTACGTCAACTCTATGCTCTTCTCAAATACAACAGCCAACCACTACTTCACGCAGGACTGAGCTGCTGATCGATCGTTAGCACTCGTAGAAACCCTCATATGCTGTAGCCTGATCAGAAAGAAGGGGTTTCCGGTTGTAACCTCATTCTTGCCACAGCAACAACGACTATTTTGAAAATTGGTCTTTGTGTTGTCTCTCGAATGCATGCCCATAGCTGCGAGTCAGTCGATCAAGTTCCAGCATCACGATTGATTTTGTTTGGGATATAGATTGCGTCTAGAGCCGCGTTCATATGCCGGCATGCTGCTGAGAATGAAACTTGCTCAAGACACCACGTTCAACAATGGAGAACCCTTTCTGGACCTTATGAAGCTGGAGTTGGAGACACAACCTGAGCTCTATTCACTGAGTGTACCCAGCTGTGCAAGAAACGAACTTTAACAAAGAGCAAGGATGCTGTTGGTACCGTTGAAGGCCTGTTGTGGCTGGTCTTGGACGCAAAGAGGACAAGGCGGCGATCTTCCCAGCCAAGCGTTGTTTGTCTTTCCCTGTACTGTGGAAGGAAGACATCAATCCCCAAGCCCTCCCCACGAAGGTACGGGATGAATGTTGTGAAGTCTTCGTTGCAGGCCAGAGAAAAGGACAAACAGGAGGATCTAGGCCAGGGGCTGGAGTCTCAACACGGCTGCTTCACAATATTGCGTGGAACTTTGGACGTCACGGAAGGTCTCAAATCAATGTTAGAGACGACGTGAAGAACCTTGAGACGATGAAGCAAATATGACGCGCATTGATGGTTTCTTCTTGCTGCGATCGACCCCAATTCCTTTCCCACCGACCGTTCGACTTCTTCGCCTGCTCCCACCGATCGCTGGAGGGTTCTCCCTCTATTCTTTCCAACCTCAAGCAAACGGATTCCGCCCGAGCATCCTGTCTCCCCGCCCTACTCTCCACTGCACCCCCTTCGGCAACTCCCAGCTCCGCTTCGCCCAGGCCTCTGAAAACTGAAATCGAACGGCCCGACACGCACCGGGATACGTCTGATACCCCTCCAGCACCGACACGAAGTCCGACATCGCCATGTACACTGCGAGTTTGACATACTCAAGCACGCCATGCAGGAGTTGGAAGTTGAGGTCTTCGCTGTCCACGCGGGCAACAAGGATGTCTTCTGTGATGGGTGGATCGATGCAGGTGCCGAAGGTGGGTGAGTTGAGGTCCGTGTCGAGGGAGAGATGTTTGGCGATGGCGTTGACGGTGCGGCAGCCCAGCTTTCGGGCGTGGTAGGAGCTGTGGTTGGCGCCGGGTTGGATTCTGAATTTGAGAGGGACGTCGAGCGAAGCAGAGATGGGGCAGGTGTACCAGGGGTTGTTGGGGTCGTTGGTGTTGAGTTCGGTGCTGTCAACGACAGTTGGAATCATGTCTTTGCTGTAGAGCGTCAATGTGTGGCATCGGATTAGGTCGTTGGATGTCATAACGGCCAGGGAGGGCAGGCGAGTGGCTCTGGTAGACGAACATTATCGTCAGGGACGATGGGCAATATGTACGAGAGGGCAGGATGCTAGAACGTGCGGACGCTATACAGCAAACAGGAAGAATATGATCGCACGTTCTGGTGAGTAAGACTCGTTCACCAAGTTAACGAAGTGTCACTCAGCGTCCATTCAAGATACTTCCAGTTCCGTGAGGTTGGAAGAATGCCGCTGTTCTGGAAGACGCAAGAACTTGCTCTTCCATGGGTGGAGGAGGAGGATATGAACTACGAGAGGGCCGGCGATCGAGGTCAGCGAGAAGATTGAAGAAAAGACAGGAAGATTAAAAGGAACACAGGAATCGACGTGAGAGAAAGGCATCATGTGTGGGGACCATTGCGTTCTGATAGCAGGTATGCTGTGCAAATGTGACGGCTTGGCACATGGATGGCTTCGTTCAGGAGTCTGCACGGAGACGATATCTTCAGCTGTGAGTGAAGGCTCGGCCATCTGTGTATAGACACCTTGCCGCACCTGCTCTGGGTGCTTGGATGGAAGGAATGAATCGATAGGCCGTCAAGCGTGGACGTTGCTATGAAGGATGCTGACCGATCGATCCTGATGTATCTCCTCCGTCGTCTCACCAAAGCTCTCTCCCCCTGTTCTCCCTTGTTCTACTCTATCATTGATTAGCCAGTTGATGCGGCACGTGTTGACTGTGGTGGGATCTTACCTCTCTTGCGAAGACTTAGGAAGATGGACGCAAGATGCTTGGCATGGTGTCGAGCAGCTGCATACCAACGCAGTACTTCTTATGGTCTTTCCAGTCCTCCTTCTGGCACTCCTTTGAGCAGTACTCAGCGGCCTTGCATGCACCACACTTCAGCAGCTTGTTGGTGTCGCTGCCCTTCGTGCCACACTTTGCACATGCCTCTTTCTTGTTCGGACTCGGGATTGGAGCTCGAAGAGCCGTCCAGTAGGCCTTCTCAGATGGGTCTGTTGCCTTGGCAGCATTTTGCATCGAGAAGAGCCGCCAGTATGTGCCGAACAGGCGAGGCTCGAAGAATCGATCAACATCCTTGCGAGTCGACTCTTTGAAGTGCTCGCCGTAGCTCTGAAGAAGGCCACAGATGTACTTGCCCACGAGTTGGAGGAGAATCTCAATGTCCTTGCCCAGATCCTTCCCATTCTCGCGAACGACGACCGCAGCACCGAAGAGTGGCGGTGCCATGTACTTGCCGAAGTCGTCGCTGGAAGTGTCGGCATTTGCGAAGAGTGCATTCACCACGCGCGAGTAGGTGTTGTGGCCCGGCGGGAGGTTGTTGCTTGTGGCCTTCTTGATCTTCAGCAGCATGCCCATGCGCCAGGAGACGTCCGATGAGATCCAGTTGTCGTTGTTGAAGCTGTGAGCGCTCACAACAACGGGCTCCAAGTGCGTGGCGGTGCCCAGCTCGACGCCTCTGACATACGGAGTGGGCTGATCATTGGCGCCGGTGACATTGGCTCTGCAGGCGACGATCACACCGCGGACTGGAGCAACTGATGGCATCGTGACTGTAATGAAGGCGTCGTGGTTCTTGCAGATGGCGAGATGGAGTCTTTTGCGACTTGCTGCTGTGACTTCGACAGGCGGACGGTGCGGGTGGCAAGCGGAGCTGGAGGTTCTGTCGAGGTTGTGGTAGAGAGGAGAGCGGAAACGAAAGTCCGGAGTCTAGAAAAGGAAGTTAAGTCGCGACATCACGTGGTGTCAGCGGAGAAGTGCCAACAGGTGAATATTTGCTGCCGCCTCTGATCACAACCTGGAGACCGCATATAGCACGTGTCGAGTATATTGTGTCGTGAGGTGTGTATAGCGCAACGTGCCGTGACAGTATCAAGACTCAGCTTCACATGAGATAGAATCCATTCCTTCATATGTCTGCTCCAGCAAACGAAACCCCGTCTCATACTCTTTGCCCTAGGGATGCCGTGCTGGAAGATCCACTTACGGGGCATGGCGGAACGGACATGCTTTGTCTTGTCCCCTAAATTGTTTGGCATATTTCCCAGCCAAAAGCCAATTCATGGTTTGTTGTGCTCCATACCAAGTCCAACAGTGCGAGAGGAGGCAAGCTGGACGGACCATGGGTACCCAAAGTAGGCTGACACTTGAAAGTTGGAAGCGCGAGGCAAAAGGCTCTCCGTAGAGACTTTGCCGTTTTGTAGGGCCGATTATGAAGACATGAATCACGATACGATATGAGCAGAAGCAACATTGACGCAGACATCCACGCCCCGGAGCTCTCAACCGCCAGCATCTGCAAATAACGGTACTTCTACCCAGTCTTCCCATCTCCTCATAACTCGACCGATGTTTGGCTTCCAATCATGTTGCAGATGCTCGCGAACATAGCAGTCAAGGATGTTACGACGTCCGCGAAGTAACAACTGGCGACCTTCGGCAGCTTGTGTGCGACTACCTCAGCCCACGCGAGCCTTCTCTGACACCTCGCTGCTTCACATAGAATTTTCTTCTCAACCATCTTCAAGGGGTTGAGATACAAGGGCTCACCATATACCGAAGCACGGTCCGCTGGGCGATGGGTCGCATCGCCGGTTCGCACTGACGGGAAGAGTACAGATCGAGTTGAGGTCAACGATTATGTCTAGGGCCATGCACTCATAGAAGCTATAGCTAAGCATATAGTTCGGGGTCGGCCTGACCCTCGTTCGATCGTCCATAGGGTCTGCGGTTGGTTTCGCGACCCAGTCAACTCCGTACAAATTCAGTTCTTGGAGCTGGACTCCGATGCCTTGGGCGACTCCAAGCCTAGTGTTGGGAGCGGTCTTTAGGAAGGACCCGTAACCCCTGAGAACAATGTGAAAAAGGCGCTGCGAATGGGAGACAGTCGTGTAAAGTCTTATATGTGAACGGAGGATGGGATGTTCGTTCGCGAGTGAACTTTGGATCGACTGTTTCCCACGGCATCGGTCTGTGCGCGCCTCCTCAAAGTTCTCACAAATTCTCGAAATCCCCCTAGAGCAGCGCAACATCCCACCAACACTATCACCGACCAAGCGTTTCGACTCCTGAACAGACCCTCCGTCCATCATGTCAACCGTGGAGAGAGCCTTTGCTGTGGTCGAGCTGTTCGAAAATATCGCCATCCAAGTTCACGCCCGCGACGTCCCCGCCTGCCGCACCGTTTGCAAGCAGTGGCGGGCTAACATTGACGGCTCGCGGCCTGCTCAGGGCAAGCTTTCCATGTTTCCGGCTCAAGACGACTATATGGCTTCCATCAGTGATACCTCGGTAGACTGGTAGTTCACTGCCGTACCGGGATCGTCAAGCCACGAAGTGCATTGATCGGACTGGAGGAAGAGAAGGAGAACTTTACGGAGCTTACGCCAGTACTGCTCATCATGAATGGAGCTCTGTTCTCCAGATCTCTCGACAAGATGAAGGAGCACTGGCAGGTCTCACCACACCGGGCTTGGAAGGTCAACATTCGCCAAGGACGCCTCAACGCCATTCTCGACCTTCGCTTCGATCCCATGAGCCTGAAGCCGCAGCACAAAGCATTCGACATGTACCTGACCCAGCCTCCCATCAAGCAGATTGATCTGTTCGCAATGGTTGAAACACCATCCAGTGGCACGAAGCATACGAAGTTGATGTTCATTCGCAACGGGGAGGGTATCAAGGCGAAGCATATCGTGCAACACCTCAAGAAAGCGATGCTGCAAGTGCAGTGTGCCCGCTCGAATGCTGCAGACCCAGCGACGAGGGAGCATATGCTATGGAGAGAGAGTTGGATGCACATGCCGGACAAGTTTGTCCTTACGGAGGAAGAGGCTGATGTTTTTGGAGGGTTGTCAACTGGGGAATGAAGAGGATGTGACAAAGCGATGGAAGTACAGAATAACTATCTCGAGACGGCAAGAGCATGGCCATCAGTAGGAAGGGGGAGGTAGACATAGTAGGAGATCACGAGCGGAGTCTTGACAATCGATTCGCCGGCCTCGCTACAGGGCAATATGTTACACCTTCTGGGCAACGACAGCAGGACCACCAACATCTCACCTACCAGCGAGATAGTACACTCAGTGGTTGATCAACGAGTCAAGTCGAGACCCTGTCGACAAGGCCAGAGCAACATCCTATCTTGTGGTGCTCCTGTCAGACGTCTATGCTCAGCATTCAAGACCTCCTGTTCTATCCCCCGAGGAAGCAGCTTCAAGGCGCTCGACTGGAACAACATCAAGAAATGTACGGGTCTTACGGCCTTTGATAAAAAAGACTCACCGTGTGCAAGGTCACGAATGGGACCGGCACCAATCTCCATGCCTGTGATAGGAAGGATGGGGACTGAAGCCCGAAGTAGTCAATGTGCTATCTGCAGCGGCTCCCGACGCAGTATGCTTGCGAGGTACCATCAGGGCTTGCTGCCCAAGACAGATAAACTGAGGAGTGGTATGTGATTTGACAAGAACTTCAAAAACTGCCCCACACAACAGCTTGGCACCCAACAGACCGGACCGTGCTCGTCGTTGATCTTCCATACAGATCTTGAAGCAATCCGAGACCCTAGGCCGGGAATGGAGGGATGTGAAGTGAAGCGAAGGTTCAAGCTTCTCTGCCCAGTGTACCGTTCCTCATGTGTGCTGCTCGGTGTACGCGGACTAAGATCGACCGGCGTTCCCTGTCTCGGTCTTACCGTGATCTATGTCTGTTGTGTGGCGCCTGAGAGCGGCTATATTCAACCCCAAGTAGAGCCCTCTCTCTGTTATAATGCCATGCAAACGTGTGAGAAAAGAGATAACAAACTTCATGGGGTCCACGGAAGCATCGACTGAAACAAATAGTGCAGAAATGGCGTTGAGAAACACTAATCTTCACGTTGGCGAGCAAGGGATAGAGGGAGGTAATGAATCTTATTGCGAGTCAGTGATAGACTTCATGGAGTAACACAATCTCACATGTTTGTTGCTTTCGCCTGCTCGGCAGCTCCTTTCGACTCTCACAACCCTGGTGCTTATTCATTTAACGCTCCTTCACCATACGCTCTACGACGACCCGTGAGACTTGTCTCTCAACTGGGCGGTATATGGCGCAGACGTGGGAGGAAACGACGTTACCTACGCTATCCAGAAACTTGACGTGTGAGACGATGACCGTTATCCGGCAATTCTCAAGCGCGTGAACAAATAGCGACAAGAACGCTGGATCTACAGGATAGTTACTCCCAGCACACCAGATGTTGGAAATTATAAAATTGTAGCAGCAGCGCTTTGCAGGCGTGGTGTTGTTGAGTCGACGGGGGTTGACATTGCTAGCAATTGTACTGCAAAGGTTGGTTAGCTATATGAACATGTCCCTTCTCAGAGCAGACGAAGTTCGTGGTCATATTCCGATCGCGGAGCGGCCTGCTGGTTGGGAAGGCGAGTCACTTCCGAATTCGGCAGTAGCGAAGTGAATGCTCGCTTAACCTTCCAAATCCAAGCTCCGCTTCGCCACCTCGCGCTTCGTGTTCCAGCGCCGAACCTACCACAACAGTTGTCGCAACACCACACCGGCGACAAGAAATCCATCACCGCAGTGCACCCTCACTCACTGCAGCGCAACAACATGGCGCATCCGCACCTCGGCGACGACACCGCGCCAACGAACACCAACAAGATGCCTCCACCCGGTCCTTTTTTCCCCCACGATCCCAACCCTTCGAATAGAACCCGGTGCACGAAGCGCCCCAAAAGCTCCTTCATTTCCCGTTCCGAGCGCTCAAAACCGCACTGTTCCAAGCTCAGCAATCAAGCCCGACTCGGACCATCGCTGCCTAAACGCACCGAACCTGGTCTGCTTCCACTCGAGCGTACGGGCTTTGAAGCGCCTCAGACCGACATCCTCCGCGATTCCCACCCTCCGAGCTCGAATAGCACGTTGCAAGAAATGATGGAGTCGTTCGAGTCTTTGAGCGTGAAGAGCAGTGGAAAGGAGAAGGATGTTGAGGTGGAGAAGGGAAAGCAAAAGATCGGAGGCACGAAGGGAGATGGGATGGCGACTCGAGGATATGCAGTAGGCATCATGAATTTGCTCAAGGACATGATCAAAGAAGAACAAGGTCAACCACCGAGGCCGCGCGGTCGAAAGCGAGAGCACGATGAGATGGAAAACCCTGAGGGAGAAGAAGAAGAGCTAGCACCGGCAACAGAGCGTGGGTTTGGCACCACCGAGATCCTGGAACATATCCTGGACTTCCTGTCGCCTGGCGATCTCCTGCTATGCCTCGCAACCTGCCAGACATTCAAGAACTGCTATGACAACTCAAAGAAGCTCAAGCTCAAGACGTGCGAAGAGGTCGAAATCACAATGCCTGGAGTAATTGTGTATCGTGCCCACAGCCCAGCCTTCGCTGGCAACGGCAACGGCGCGAACAGCACAGCTATTCCTCCTGCCAACGGCAACCTCACCGGACCGAGTCACAACACAACAGCCGCGCCAAGCGCGAATTCCGCTGTTCCGCCCGCCCCTCGCAAGCCTCCGCTCATCTTCAACATCAACCCACTGCTTTTCGGACCCGTCGTCCGCGCCCGTAACGACCAATGGCATCTTACGTACACCTTCAAAGGCGCCAGGGGAGTGCAGCTCGCTCGTGTCATCTGCGAGCCTGGCAAAGAGCTGGCTTTCGAAGTCACATTCAATAACCCTCGTTTCAACCCTGGTTGGGCCGCAGCCCCCACCGGATCCTGGACGAGACTGTACCCCATCGACGCCGGCATGCAAGTTCAGCTCAAGGTGATCTACTGGGATGAGCGGAGCTACGAGACGCCGCGTGGTGAGATCACCGTCAACAAGACTGCAAAGGCCACACTGTCTTGCTCTGCAGCTAAGGTTGGCCAGATCCTCGCTCGTGCTCGTCAGGTCAATACCGTGCTGCAGGGGTACCTCTTCGAGCTGCCCCCGAGGACCAACGATTTGATGAAGGAGATTGGCGGCCAAGGTTTGAGTTTATGGGCCACGGACAAGCTTGACAAGAGGATTGCGTGCACGGTTGAGACAGTCACGATGACGAAGACCTTGTGCTAGAGGTTCATCGAAGATTGAATCTCCATGTCGGAGGAACGAATGGGTTAATGCAAGCAGTCAACGATTGAAACGAAAACAAAACAGCCATGGAAGAGAAGTGGAGCTTGCCCCAAAGCAATGTCAGCTACAGCTCAGCCAGTTCCATGGCTGTTGTTCAAGCCGAGAGCAACGCCGGTCTCAGTCTGATTGTTTGATTCAACTCTTAATCCCTCATTACATTCTCCTCTTACCTCGTGCGCATAACCTGGACGACAGGAAAGCACGACAGTCGCCAAGACAAGACGTCACTCCAGGGTTGGCACGCTTACAGAAGATGGATAGGACTCAGAGAACATGGCATCGATAAGTGGCATTCTCATTCTTTCGGGAAGGGAAGTGGGTAGACAGTCGAGCTCATTGAATCCACGTACAGTGCATAAGATGATGGCTCTGCGAGTTTCTTGTAATTGAATGAATGCCCTTCCCATACTGTATTTTCTCATGTCCAGTTGTTCAATTGACAGTTTGATGAATCTAATCATACTTCAACGCTTCTAAGAGATCGTAGGATCCTACCCAGAGACTTTCTTCCCGGAGTTCGGGAATCAGGAAACGTAAGAGTGTGTCCAAAAGTTAGTATCGCGAGTAACGTACTTGATGGGGAAGCTGCGCAGACGGTGAAGCTGCGTACGGATCCGCGACACTTTCGCGTTTTCTTTTAATTTCTCGCGACACGCTTAACTTTTAACTCTTCT